>NW_015388483.1:71171-116394 GCF_001527695.2 Protobothrops mucrosquamatus
CTCCTAGCTGTAATTCCTAAAGGAAATCAACCCTGACTGCTGTTTGGAAGGACAGATACTGAAGCTGAAATTCCAATACTTTGGCCATCAAATGAGAAGTGGGGACTCATTGGAGAAGACCCTGATGTTGGGAAAGATTGAAGGCAAAAGGAGAAGGGGATGGCAGAAGAGGAGATGGTTAGACAGTGTCATTGACCCCATGGGCGTGAATTTGGGCAGACTCTGGGAGACAATGGAAGACGGGGTGTGGCATGCCACGGTCCATGGGGTTGCAAAGAGTCAGACATGACTTAGTAACTGAACAATAACAACTTGGTTTTAATCTGGTAGCTGCACATTTCAAAGGGCATCTTAGCTCTTTTGGTGGATTTGCAATATGGAGAGCTCGTATGGTATAGTTAGTGAGATGTTGGACTAGGATAGAAAGACTTATATTCCAGTCTATCATCAGCCATGGAAATTCACTGGATTAATTTGGGCCAATCCCCCCCTCTCTCTCTCAGACCAATCTATCTCACTAAATTGTTGGGAAAATAGCCAGAGAATGTGCTACCCATGCTGTTTTGAACTCCTGAGTGAAAGATGGGATATATCGATAAATAAATGTTGCATAATATAGCAAAAAGTCAATTGGCATCTTATTTTGAGTTCTATTTTCATCTTTGCTATCCAGGAATGAATTCAATAAAGCTTGTTCCTAGTACATTGAACTGATAATTTCCTTTTTTTTTTGTTCTTTGGGGGGGGTCTCCTTTTTTTTAACTTCTGATTCTGCCAGTCATCGTTGTTGCACAGGAGAGGAACTATGTTCTAAAGCAATTGCTGCATATGTAAACGCAAAATGTATCTCACAAGGTGAAAAGAGCAAATTATGAAATCTGTTCAGTGTCTGCATAAGGCTTATTGCTGGACGAGGCTGTTGAACTGCAAACATTGCCTTGGGCCTTTTTAATGGAATCCTGTATTTAGCAGATAATAAGATTAGAGGACCTCCAAGATTCCTTTCAGTTTTAAATTTCTGGGATTCCATTAGATTTGTGTGCATGTGGTGCTGCATATGGTTTTGGCCCATACTGGACTAACAATGTTTTTCTCACAATCAGTTGCCTCCTTTAGCCAGTCAGTTGAACATCTGATGTGACAAGAAGAGAGATGCATATTGGCCCTCCTTTCTCTTCACATGCCTCCATTGCTTCAGCTAGGTATCTGAAGGAGACTTTCAGTACAAACTTCATTAGGTTTTTTGGGAACACAAGTCAACCTGTGTTCATCTAGCCTTCAGTGCTCCAGTTGAACACAGGGAGATTAGGGAGGTACCTGGATCTATCCACTAGGAAGCCTGCACACATTTTACACAATGTCTTAACAGGACTACCTAATACCTTGTATCAAACAGGGCAAAAATCATTCCAGTGGAAAAATACTCACCAAGGTCTCCTTGACAAATGTCAGTTCTTGTAGCTCCTCCAAGAATAAACTGTGGGTCTTTAACGATTTCCTTGAAGAAGATAGGAAAACAAGACCAGTGACCTGATTAGAAGATAGTCTGCTATGACCTTCTCATAATTTTACATCTCTACGGAGGCAGTTTGACAATTAACAAATGTGAACTTTCTGTAAAACCTGTAATGTACAGTTTATTCAAATCTGACCTTATAATATTATGAAATTGCTGAACTAAAGCTCTTCCTTTGCCCAGGAAATTGGAAAAAAACCCCTCTCTGATGAAGATGATAAAGTAGACCACAACCTACTCCTTGGTAAGTTAGAAAAAAAGGTGGAATAGACAACAGATGGATCTGTAGCTGGCTGACAAACCGTACTCAATGAGTAGTCCTCAACAGCACTACATCCACATGGAGAGAAGTAAGCAGTGGGGTACCACAGGGTTCCATCTTAGGCCCAGTACTCTTCAATATCTTCATTAATGACTTAGATGAGGGAATAGAAGGGGAACTCATCAAATTTGCAGATGATATCAAACTGGCAGGAGTAGCCAACACCCCAGAAGACAAACTCAGGATCCAAAAAGATCTTGACAAACTTGAATAATGGGCCCTATCCAACAAAATTAGTTTCAATGAGGAGAAAAGCAAAGTTTTACATGTAGGCAGGAAAAATCAAAGGTATAAGTACAGATTAGGCGAGACCTGGCTTAAAAACAGCAACTGTAAGAGGGAACTTGGAGTCCTAGTGGACGATCACTTAACCATGAGCCAGCAGTGTGCAGCAGCAGCCCCAAAAGCTAATACAATCCTGGGTTGTATAAACAGAGGGGGCACACAAAACTGCACCTGCTACCTCATTCCAAACCAATTGCAGCTTCCAGATAGTATTCAAGGGCAGCCCCATGTAAAGTGCATTGCAGTTATCCAATATGAGATAACTAAGGCATGAGTGACTACAGGGTCCAGCAATTGGGTACAATTGGCATATAAGATGGATTTGTGCAAAGGCTTCTCTGGCCATAGCTGCTACCTGGTCTTCCAGCAGGAGTCAGGAGTCCAAGAGGAACGCCAAATTTACACCAGAATTTGGTGTGATCTGGGAGGAGTGTTACCCCACCCAGAGTCAGAAATTGCAAAAAATACAAAAACCAGCAACCACTCCATCTTGCTCTGATTCAGTCACAGCCAGTTTCTCCCCATCCAGACTTTAATAACCTCCAGGCCCTAAAAAGCATAACTTGCCCAGAATGGGGCAGAGATATCTCAGCTTATGCATGGGGTACACTATCTCAGCACAAGAATATTAAGAAAAGCATTAAAAAGTATTTAAGTGTGGTTTAAATTGTCATATTTCATTCTGAGTATTCATTACAGATCATTGAGAGAAACTGTTTCTTTTGCTCTTTCTTCCATATAAAAACAAGCAATACTTCTAAATAATATATACTCTAAGCATGATAATATTTCCCTTTGTTAAATTGAAGCACTTTGTCATGACAAATTTTACTTGGTTCTATCATGGCAAGGTAAGGTTAATGCTAATCCTAGAACAGAGAAAAGTTGATAGGTTGAAATCCAAAAGTTTAAGAAAGATATTTGTTGAGTTTCCAATTACTTCCAGATCCAGCTATCTGCTTACAGTATCTAAGAATGGGTGTAGTGTTCTTTTATTTCTATTTATTTTACATCAGGTGTAAGCCAGCCACTTCATATGACTCAGAGCAGTTCACAAAAGTAAAATTCCTTTGCTAATTCTTATCTAGGTTTTTTTTTAAAAAAATCTTGCCTTCTCAAGGAGGAGTAGAGTTGACAAAAGAACAGGTAGAGAAAGATATTCTTATCTCATTACCTGTTGAACATGGGAATTTAATATTTACTTATTTACCAAGATTTAGGGGCCAAGTTACTAGGAGTAAATCTAGGTATTTGGTAGAAGTAGTAAACAAGTTGAAAACATGTAGAAAAACATTTTTTTAAAAAAAAAATCCGGTGTGTCCAGAATATACGCTGGCCAGATCTGTTTCCAAAATGTTGAGGAGAAAAACATGGCTTAAGTCCAAAACAAACAGAAAGTGTATGTGTAAGCCACTCGGAGAGAAACCTCCCTGATTCACATGGGTATAAAAGAAAGGAAGCACAGAACAATAAGACTTGCAAGATTCTGTTATTATAGCCACCCTCAATAAAAATAATCTTAGCCTTGCGGTGTTGATTCTTGGTCTGGCCTACCTGGTGGGATTGACAATAGGAAACAACCAGCGGTGGGAATCAAATATGTGAATAACCGGTTCTCTGCGTGGATGCTGCTTCCGGAAGTCCATTCTGGGCCTGGGCAACAAAAAATTAGCTACCACTTCTACCAAAGTGGTGCGAACCAGCTGAATCCCACCACTGGAAACAACCCATGCTGCACCAGGAGCCTACTCCCAAGATTCAGAGGATGGCCAAGTTTTTTAAGACTTTCAGAATTAGGGCGAGAGTCAAACAAATAAATTACTTTATTGTTTCTGGCTGTACTACAACAAAACAGAGACCAATTTATAGGTTCCCAGAGCACATCCTCATCCCTGAAGTCCATATGGCCCCACTCCTCCTATGAGTTTAAAAATGTGCTTCTTTCAGCAGGCCCCAGGCCAGGGTAACTTATGAACTCCTAGGAGAAATGGGACGTTTTAATTCTCTTTGTATTTCCATGACTTTCTCTTCGTGGTTGCCTGTTTTTAATGGCTTTTTCCAATCCAAGATGATTTCCAATTGATATCAAACTCCATGCCTAATATATTTTCTAAATACAAAGTTATCCTAGATATCAAGGCATACCCCCACAATTTAGTTAGCCATTCTTCCAAAGAGAAAAGTTATTTTTCAAACATGTATAAGATTCTTGTAGCCCTTAACATGTCTTGAATTACATGTGACTTAGCAACTTGTAATCATTGTCAACATTATCCTCAGTCATTGCCCCATCATCACATGAAGTGTTAATACCACTTTATAATGCCTTGGTAATGCCACACGTGGAATACTGCATCCAGTTTTGGTCACCACGATGTAAAAAAGATGTTGAGACTCTAGAAAGAGTATAGAGAAGAGCAACAAAGGTGATTAGGGGACTGGAGGCTAAAACATATAAGGAACAGTTGCTGGATGAGGGGTGACATGATAGCAGCGTTCCAATATTTCAGGGGTTGCCACAAAGAAGAGAGAGTCAAGCTATTCTCCAAAGCACCTGAAGGCAGGACAAGAAGCAATGGATGGGAATTAATCAGAGAGAAGCAATCTAGAACTAAGGAGAAATTTCCTGACAGTTAGAATTAATCAGTAGAACAACCTGCCTCCAGAAGTGAATGCTCCAATACTGGAAGTTTTTAAGAAGAGATTGGACAACCATTTGTCTGAAATGGCATAGGGTTTCCTGCCTGAGCAGGTGGTTGGACTAGAAGACCTCAAAGGTTCCTTTCAACTCTATTATTGTTATTATTGTTGTTATTATTGTTATCATGACAGATGTCTAAATCAAAATTTGACAAGTTTCATGGCCTATTTCTTTCTGAGCTTCTGTTCTCATATGAATTGCTCTGCTTTGTTATATCTCTACATATTGTCACATAGGTATAAATGAGAAGTAGAGATGTTGGCTCTTCAGTTCACATTCCACGAACTGATTCCCTCCAAATGTGTTTGATTAACATTTCAGCCAATATAGGTAGTGCACCAGGCTGGCTAGGGCTTATGGGAAGGGTTGTCAAAACATCTAGTATAATTAAAGTGAGAAAAAGTGAACCTAGATTGTCAGACTTCATTCCAGAAATATTGGGCTTCTTTGCTGTCTAATTTGGGGTGATTGCTTTGAATACTTTTATTTCAGCTGCTTTTATAAGGATTTGATCTCTTGAATGTCAAGGTTTCTTCTGTCTCCTATTCTTAAACAATGCAAATATTTTTCCAAAAAGCTCGTGTTGTTTTGTTTTTATTTTTACTTTACATTAATGTGCTTATATATTTATTATTAATGTTGTCTCCTACTTTTCATGTATTATGTAAACCACTCTGGTAGTTTTTTTAAAAAAAGATAAACACCATTAGATAAGCTAGAAACTAAGAGTTGCCCATCAACTATTGTTCTTGTCCAATAAATATACCTACTCATTGCATCTACATTTTACTTCTTTGGCTTCAGTCAGACTTTTCTATACATGCAAGTATTCTGCAGCGTACTGTGTTGATATAAAACCGGTCTCAGAACTCAGAATTCAGAGAATTTGAGGACCTGAAGTCAAGTGTCACTTTCTAGCTTAGTAAAATGCAGGAAGGGGATACAGTTTTGGGGAGTGGACCTTTTACCTCTCTCCCTGATTAACAGAAAGCAACTAGCAAATTATAGGCATGTAAATTCACCTTCTGCTTTGGATGCATGGGTGGATACATGATGAATAGATGGCACAATTTTGTTAAAGCAGAGTTATTCTATTCCTCACTTGGTTCTTTCAGCACAGTGGATTTGTTTACATGCCCCTATTAAAGGAAACTACGTAATAGTCTGTCACTTCCCCACAAGTGTCTTATGTTAGACACTATAAAAATACAAAATTACCATTGTCAAAGAATTCCTTCTTTATTCTGAGCCTTGTGGTTTTGATGTTGTAATTTGAATCCATGGACACTGCAGTTGAACTCAGTGGCCTAAACCATTCCACTGGGCTGGCCATGTTTCCTGTGTTACAATATTCTGTGGGTGAATCAATGCATCCATCTATCACAGAAAGTGCAAAACCAGAGGGTTGAATAAGATGGTGGTGCTGTTGACAATGTGTCTTTTGTTCTCACTAATCATGACACAGTGGAAAGACAGAGATGTTGGTAACAAGGTCATCCACTCTGAGATATTTCTTCTGAAACATATGAAATGTTTGTGATGTGGAAGAGGGGAGAAGGGAAAGGAACAGGCAGGTTATTACCCAATACTGATTTTTTAAACTACCCATAGCTATTGCAAGACTTGCAATCTCAATAACCGCCTTTTGATGCCAGTCATCATTTCCCAATGTCACCTGCTAGGTAGACATCATAAGTGACTTCCTGAACATTTGTCAGGAAGGAGGTTTTGCTATAGAAGCATGTTCCCCTGTTAGCTTCTGTCTGCAGAAACATCTCTGACATTTTCGTCTTGCTTTTTCTGTCCTCTATCATTGCTTGTCATGTCAACGGCGGCTTCTAAATAGATCATATCAACAGAGCTTTAAAAAAATCAGCAGCATGAATGGCCTGTTAAAAAGCAGCCTTTTCCCACAAGTTGTCTCTTCATGTCCTATAATTAGATTTCATTCCCCACAGTTCTAAGTTAACCTAATAGAGATTGTGGGAATTGTATAATATATATGAAAAGTATGAAATTGGGAAAGCCTGGGGATAATTATTTAAGGAAAGAATTATATGGCACAAGTGGAATTGCTGCTTTATTGTATTAAAATAAGTTTAATTGATCAGGAAATTATTGTTTTCAAACTGAACATGTTATTTTTTTCTTTTACTAGTCAGTATAACACAAGCAGCCTAACATACTGTCAGCTAGTAAAAAATGGGCACTGTTATTTCAAGACTTTCAGGTAGGACTGAATCCACAGATCCATTTCCCCCCCTTTTATAAAAAAAATGGCAGCTTCATTTGACTTGACATGACTTTCAAAAGGCATTTGGAGTCAGTCTGAGAAGACTGTTCAGATCCAAATGCACAGTGGATAGAAGCAAATTCACTCAACTCAACCTCACAAACTGTCCCTTGTCCCCCTTTCTTACCCCATCAGCAATAGGACAAAAGGCATCATTTTTTATGAAGAGTTAGCATCTTCTCTACGCCGACAATCTTAGCTTGGCTGCTGAGAGACCAAAGACCTACAGCACAAGTTCAACAGGTACCACCAACCAGTTTTTTAGTGCTGAAAACTGGGAATTTTATTTTATCCTTCCTGTACATTTAATTATCCATGGAAAACCTATGATCCACACACACCCTCCACAAGTTTTCAGATCTCCCTGAAAACACATAAAAACCATAGCACACACTAGCCTCTCCATAAAAGATACCCTCCAGACCTTTGTGCTTCCCAGAACAGGCATTATTCTCTGTGGGTCAGTCATCCAGAAAACAGTTTTAAAATAGTTGAAATACTTGTTGAAAAGGGATGGACAGACAGGTGGATAGATAGAAAGAAAGAAAGAAAGAAAGAAAGACAGACAGACAGACAGACAGACAGACAGACAGACAGACAGACAGACAGACAGACAGACAGACAGACAGACAGACAGACAGGTGGATAGATAGACAGACAGACAGACAGACAGACAGACAGGTGGATAGATAGGCAGACAGACAGACAGACAAGACAGACAGACAGATAGGAGAGAGAATACATAGAGATAGAATATTACTTCCTACTCTGTAAGTGACTCCTTAGTTTGAGCAGTTTTACACACAGTTTACATGCCCTGGCCCCACTGAGCCCACAAAGTGTCCAAAATCTCTGCAGTAAGTGTGATCAGAGGAGCCCTGCAGCCTGCAATGGAATCCTGACCAGTAAGGATCATAATTGGAGGTTGTACTCAGTGGAAGAAAATCAAGCTGTCTCCACTGGCTACATGCAACAAGAACCAGGTTGATCCTGCTCTCTCATTTTGGACACCCTTTTACTTTGGCCAGGTGAGCTCTGCTCTTGATGTGGCTTTTTGTTTGGGGGGTGGGGGCAAATCATGCTAAAATTAGTTATATGCAGTGCTTTTTTGTGAGAAAAAAGGTGCCGGAACTCATATCTTGTTAACCTTTTATTTTAAAAAATTATATATTCAGTTCTTAGCAGGACCGGTGGTTGAGAAGTAATTAGTATTTTTTTTTCATTTTTAAATTTGGGGTCAAATTTACACTAACATTTTAAAAAAGATTTTCAATTCACAACGATTTTTTAAAATAAAGAAATTATTTACCTTTCGCACGTAGTCAATAACTGTACACACACCCACACATATCAGTTGTGTAATGAAACATAACAGTCACCGCCCGCAATAAGCACTCAGCGCGCAACCACACGACCAATCACAAGCCGAGCAGTGCCACAAGCCGAGCAGCACCATCACAACCAGCGCGGACAAAGTACGCATGCATCGGACTCGACACACAAACAGCCCACATGCACCGTTTTAATGATTTTGCCGCCGACCTGCTATGCTCGAAAGGGCGATTCTAGTCCACGTGGACCAAACATCAAATTTTCAAGTTACTTTTAAAACTTGGAAAATCCATCAAAAAAAGGTGCCGGAACTCTGTTCCGGTGCATTCTATGACAAAAAAAGCACTGGCTATATGTGATGGTTTTAAACTTTGCATACAACCCAGAGTCACTGCATTGAGATGAGTGGGTTTATAAATCATTTAAATAAATACATAAATAAGCAAATCCTGTACTGATTGCTAAAATTGCTTTCTTTCCTTTACCCTGACTTCACTTCCTATACTCATCTATGAGTTGCCTGTTTTGGTATACCAAATTGTTCTCTGCATAGGTCTGCATTCCTGGAACATCTGCTAGTGTACAATAAATACCTACTTGTCAGGTGTACTTTTAAACTTTCTCTATTTAAATGCATTGGTGACACGAACATTAATTTATTAATTAAGAAAACAACCATTTGAAAGCACTGCATTCAAAGACTTGCTCTTCAATCTCTTATTTTAGAAGCTGTCTTGTCTGGGATACGAGACAGAATCCTTTTACTATATTCCCTAAGAGATCTAAGGTTATTTAGCTTCCATTAAGGACAGACGTAGCACCTTATGAACTGAATTAAACTGTTTGCTTTAGTATGAAATGCAGCCTCGAGCCTGGATTAATCGCAGCACTTTGAAAGCAGCAACACCAAACCAGGATGTGTTCTGCCTAGGCTGCCTTAGGTGGGCAGATGGCCTTATTTTACAAATCTTACCTACAGGTAGTCCTCATCTTACGATCACAATTTCTGTTGCTAAGTGAGATATTTGTTAAGTGAATTTTGCCCCATTTTATGACCTTTTTTGCCACAGTTATTAAGTGAATCGTAGTTGCTGCATTAGTGACACGGTTGTTAAATAAATCTGGCTTCCCCATTGACTTTGCTTGTCAGAAGGTCGCAAAAATTGGTCACATGACCCCCAGGACACTGTAACTGTCATAAAAATGAGTGAGTTGCCAACTGTCTGAATTTTGATCATGTGAGCACGGGGATGCTGCAACGGTCATAAGGATGAAAAACAGCTGTAAGTCACTTTTATCAGTGCTGTTGTAACTTTGAATGGTCACAAAACAAACTATTGTAAGTCAAGGACCACCTGTATTTTTGTATCACAGTCATGCTGCATCCCCTTTACCAAAGAACAGACGGTGATCTGCCCAGTAGAAAAATCTGATAATTTGAGAATAGAATAGAAGAGAAGAGAAGAGAAGAGAAGAGAAGAGAACAGAACAGAACAGAATAGAATAGAATAGCATAGAATAGCATAGAACAGAACCTTGGAGGTCTTCTAGTCCAGCCCCCTGCTCAAGCAGGAGAACCAGCTACACTGACTCCCAGTTGCTCTCCAGGTGCACAATTCAAAGTGATAGTTATCACCTTTAAAGTCCTACATCAAACATGTCAAACACAAGGCCTGGGGGCTGGATACAGCCCGCAAAGTGGTTTCATGTGGCCCGTGAAGCCATCCTGGAAACAGTGATGGAACGGCCCCCACTGCCTTGGCCCTGGCCCAGGCTAGCCGGGAGCCAATGTACAATTTTGTGGTGGCCATCTATGCTGAAACGCATTCAGTCTTAGCTCCATAAGCCCCCCCCCTGCATGGCCTGAGAGGAACAGTAAGGCTCCTCCAGTGGACCATGCCTTGGCACTTGCCCTGGTCCCACCTCCTTCTGCCAGAGACCCTCAGATCTATCCCACTCCTGCCCAGGCCCCACAGACACCCTTGACATGAACGATGTAGAGCTGGCCACACCCACCCAGTAGGCCACACCCACTCCATCCACACCCACCCAGTAGGCCGCATCCATCCTGGCCACACCCACCTGGCCCCCTGAGGGCAACCGCAGTGCTGATGCGGCCCTCAATGAAATAGAATTTGACACCCCTGTCCTACATGGTACAGGGTCAGGTTACCTATAGACCGTCTCTCTTTGAGGCCCATTGGCTCATCCTACTACTGGTAGAATAAGGTAGGTGCATCCAAGGTCCCCTCCCTTAAATGTTGCCATCTGATGGGATCTTGGAAACATCCCTTCTCAGCCCTTTGGAACCTGAGATCTGAGAGATTCCTAAACTTTTAGCCTTCTAGAAGGCCACAAATACCTGGCGTTGCCCCCAAGCATTGGGCTAGGATGCAGGATGAACTGGGAGGCTGTTTGATTGGTGCCTGGCAGTGGAGGAAGGGAACCTTTGTTTTTAGGGATGCTTTTATAGATCATTAGCCACTAAAGTCATTATATGAGTTGGGTGGTTATATCAGTCCAGTAAGTAAATAAACAAGCAAGCAAACTAAAATGTATGATAGAAATTCAAGTGAATTTTTTTGTTGGCCCAACTCCTATAAAGTGATTCATAAGGAAGTACAAATATTCCATAAATAGAGTTTTAAACAATGCAGTACATCAAATAAAATACATCACCACTGACAATATTCTTGGAGATTTTTTTTATTATGGTTGTTAAAAGTGTGATTCAAAGGTTTTTAATTTTTGTACCTAGAAGAATTACAAGCCATGAATCAAAAGTAATTTATTTACTGAATATAGCACAGATTTACCCATGTAAGCGTATAGAGCAGTGATGGCGAACTTTTTAGAGACTGAGTGCCCAAAAACTGCCCCCGCCCCTGCTCCACCACACCCTGCCTGCCCGCAGGGCCACTCACTGCCTCCAGGGCCCGCCACAGATCGCCCAGGCAGCCCAGCAGCACCATGGTGGCCACGCCCTCTGCCCACGCCCTGCAACATCAACTGTGCGCATTGGGGCGTGAGGGCAGAGTCTTGTCTATGCTGCCTGGCTGCCATGTCCTTGGCTGCGCTGCTCCGCATGGGCCATGCTCAGGGGGAACTCTCCTCCAGGGAGGCTGCTAGTGAGGAGGGGGTCATGGGCGGAGGCAAGGCTGGGGCAACGGCATGTGTGCCCACAGAGAGGGCTCCGAGTGGCGCCTCTGGCACCCGTGCCATAGGTTCGCCACCACTGGTATAGAGTAAGAAATCACTTTGGGGTATTAATTAGGTTTATAAGAGTGTATTTTTCAAAAGTTGCCATTTAGGTAAGACGTCCTCTTATTATAAATCATAGGGAGAATAAGACTGTGTTCTGAATCCAAATTGTACCTGATGGGAAGGAGAAAATCAAATACCTTTTCACATGTATTCTCTACAACTTGCAATGACCCCTTGGAGAAATAGTTATTTTATTCATCTGCATAAGGAATTCAGACTGAATGACCCTATTGCCATTATATTCTCACAATATTCCTGTTTACAATTCAAGGTGCTGGGTTGTCACCTTTAAAGCCCTACATGGCTTAGAACCAAGTTGCCTGAGGGACCATCTTTTTCCAAGAGTCTCTATCCATCTAAATCAATCCAGCAAACTGGGCATGCTGCATATCCTGTCAGCCAAAGAGTGTCAGCTGGAAGGAACTAGAAGGCAGCCTTTTTCTGCTGTAGCCCCTTATAGAATATTTTCTCCTCAGAGATTAGAATGGCCCCAACCCTGTTGCCTTTTCTCAGGGCTTTAAAAACTTGGCTGTGAACCCAATTCTGTGTAAAGGTCCAGTTACTTGGCTTTACTTTTAGCTGATTAATTATTTTGGCTGCTCATTGTATTTATTTACTATTTATTGTTTTTAATTGTTTTATAATTGTAAGCCACCCAGAGTCACTTGGTTGAGTTGGGTGGCTATAGAAATTGAATGAATGAATGAATGAATGAATGAACGAATTAATACAAAGAGATTTGGGGATTGATTCAAGATCAGGATGGTAAGCATTAGGATTCAGAGGAATTTCCATTTTGAAGTTCTTCACAGACCTTAGAAGGAACACCTTACACAGAAAGCATGATACTTGAAACAGTAGGCTGGTGGGCTAACTGCAACCAAATATGCACCCAATAAAACTACATTCTAATGTAAAAGTACTTATGCTCATTAAGCGAGCTAGCAGACATTTGAAATGCCAGTTGGGCATTACTACTTGAGAAGAGATTTGCTCCTTGGTAGCATGACAACTTTGTTCCTCCATTATCCTTGCACTGGATAGTTAGGACTACAGAAAAAACAATTACAACCAGTCTGCCTTCCAGAGAAGACCAGTATATTGTGCAGGACAGAAGAAGGGCTGAGAAAATATCTACAGACCCCTCACATCTTGGACATAAACTGTTTCAACTCCTCCCCTTGGGACACCACTATAGGGCATTGCATGCCAAAACCACTAGATCCAGGGACAGTATTTTTTCCTCATGCCATCACTCTGCCGAACACCTAATCCTCACAGCACTTTCTTATGCCTAAGCTTATTTAGCCATGTTGTATGGCTGAAGTATTAATACTCTTTCCATCTTCTTTACTATCCCCTCTTATTGGTATCATTATTATGATTAACACTGAGAGCTTTTACACCAGAGACAAATTCCTTGTGTGTCTAATCACATTTGGCCAAATAAATTATTCTATTCTTATTCTTATTCTTTTATTCTTATTCTTATTCTTTTCCATTCCATTCTTTCTTTTTGGGTGTTTTTACACCCCAGGTAAATGAAAGTCAGGTAATAGCCAAAAAGGATAATGAAAGACAGTGAATTATGGAGCAAAAATAAATGAAATGTGACAATTGCATTAGGCTGGCTTTTATTCCTGCATCCCAGGTTTTTTTTTCTACCTCTTGATACTTTCTTGAGCATTTGCAGATACAGTCAATGCCATTTTCATCCAAAATTCATAACCACTGCCAGGAAAGCTCAAATTCTGCACTTTATCTTATGTGGGTCAATCTGATCCGAAAACAAAATAGCAGGGTATCTTCAATAAGACGCAGAGCGTACATTTAGCCAGAATAGAGGGTTGGAGGGAAAAAGGGCCAGGGGAAACCCAGGAGTCATGTAGAAAAGCAAATTATGAGGCACTCAAGAAACATTAGCCTCCTGATGGAGCTAGTTGAAACTGACATCTCTGATTAGAGAAAAGATATTGGCCAAATGTAATACCAATTGGCAGTCCTTTTGGACTTTTTGCGGGAAGTTAAAAAAAATTAAATCATGACACATGAATTTAATGAGTAGTGATAGTTATAGATCATTTTAAAAATGGATGTTACGTTGTAATTATAAAGCAAGAGTTGAACTCAAGTTTTATCTATATCTGCTGTTCAAGAAGTCAGAAGTCATTCTTTTTTTTTCTTTTTGCGTATCTTTTTTTCTGCCTATATTTTTTATTTTATTGCACTTTCTTTATTCTGTCTTCGCTCTCCTGACTCTTAAGCTTTTGCTAGGTTTTTGTTTTGTTTTATTTTTCCTTTAAACTTTTAAATAAAACTTCATATAAAAAAGAAAAGAAACACCAGCCACTTCTTCTGAAATGTATGATATATTACATGTTTAACAATCACCCTGAGGGAGAGACATTTTTTCTGCTTTTGTACAAATTTCAGCTCATAGAAAATGCACTCTTGGTTTAAACTTACCCCTGGTCTTTTCCACACAAAAGAGACGGGCGGTTTCTCACTGTAGAACAGGGAAGAGTCACTGGCTGGGAAATCACAGTCCTCAAAGAGGGTCTCCTTCTGCTGACATTCAAGCTTCAGCTCCTGGTAGGTTTGGCCACTGGAGTGGGTGGCACAAGCATTTTGGGGCAGAGGAGGAGCCCGTGTGCTGGGGTCCCGCTGGGTATAAGGCATGGCTCTGCTTCTATCTAAGAAGAAGAGGAAGTGAATAGCTAAAGGGGAAATTCTACAAATTCTACAAATGAAAATGACAGCAAAAAAAGGAGAGCTAATCAGATTGCCCTTACAAGAATATCTTTACCTGCAGGAAAAAGTTTAGAGGGGAGAAAACTATCTTTCTTCTTGCCTAAATGGCAGCTTCACAACCTTGCACACTGTTGTTTAAAAAGCAACACCCAGAGAATAAACAGTAAAGAAAACTTGTTTGGCTTCTTCATGTCCTTCTCCAGCTACTGATTACCTGCCCTCTGGTATAAGTCATACAGAGGGTGGTTGAGAAAGTAGCTGGAGACTGACCAGGTAGTGGGGAATCTGTGGCCACCAGGAAGGGAAGGGCTGAATGCTAAAGGGAAGCACGGGGGCCCTGCTTTGCTGCATGGCTGAATCTGAAAAATGTTGTGGGGCAGGAAGACCTCAGGGCATACATATCCATGCCCTTCTTGCAGCTTTTTGTTTTCTGTCAGACCCACCATGTAGAGGAATCTGTGGCAGAAACAGCTCACCAGCATCAGAAAATATGGTTCTGGATTAATTATCATGCACATTTGAACTGGGTCTTCTTTCATATGAAACAATGCAACCAAATTCCTTTCATATGAACGTCTTAATGCACTCTAGCCATTGTTCTTATACAATAAAAGTAGCTTGTGTTTTTATACATATAAAATGTAAATGCACACACACAAACACACATTTTATATATAGGCAGACACACATTCTCTTAATTTTTGTATTAAATTAAAATTGGAATATCCCATTTTTTTCCACTTTTTGCACAAGCGTACCAGATAGCAAAGTTAGTAAATTGAAGTATTATTATAAACTGCAATTAAAGGCAATAACAGCACTCCTAGTCCTTCTTTTCATTAAATTAGACATAACCAATTCCAGCAACCGTTCTTTATATGTTTTAGCCTCCAGTCCCCTAATTATCTTTGTTGCTCTTCTCTGTACTCTTTCTAAAGTCTCAACATCTTTTTTACATTGTGGTGACCAAAACTGGATGCAGTATTCCAAGTGTGGCCTTACCAAGGCATTGTAAAGTGGTATTAACACTTCACATGATCTTGATTCTATCCCTCTGTTAATGTAGCCTAGCACTGTGTTGGCTTTTTTTGGCAGCTGCAGCACACTGCTGGCTCATATTTAAGTGATTATCCACTAGGACTCCAAGGTTCCTCTCACAGTTACTACTATTGAACAAGGTACCACCTATACCTGTACATTTGGTTTTTCTTGTCTAAATGTAGAACCTTACTTTTTTCACCATTGAATTTCATTTTGTTAGATAGCGCCCAGTGTTCAAGTCTGTCCAGATCCTCCTGTATCTTAAGCCTGTCTTCTGGAATGTTGGCTATTCCTGCCAGCTTGGTGTCGTCTGCAAATTTGATGAGTTCCCCATCTATCCCCTCGTCCAAATTGTTGATGAAGATGTTGAAGAGCACTGGGCCTAGAACAGAGCCCTGGGGCACCCCACTACACATTTCCCTCCATGTAGATGCAGTTCCATTGAGGACCATACACTGAGTACGGCCGGTCAGCCAACTACGAATCCATCTGGTGGTGATGCTGTCTAACCCACATTTTTCTATCTTATCAAGTAGTAGATCATGATCTGTTTTATCAAATGCCTTACTGAAGTCTAAGTAAATTATATCCACAGCATTCCTGTATATCTACATTCTGAGGTGAAAGGTGAATGTATCATACTTGACTCATATCTTTTTATGACTTCATGGGGAATCCAGTTTTAAACTCAGAGGTTAATATTTTTTGAACTACATACCTGCAGTGGTGGGATTCAGCCGGTTCGCACCACTTCGGCAGAACCAGTAGCTAATTTTTTGTTGCCCAGGCCCAGAATGGACTTCTGGAGGCGGCATCCACACAGAGAACTGATAGTTCACATATTTGAATCCCACCACTGCATACCTGGCATTTGGAATTTGAGAACTGGACAATGTAAATAGATTTTCTGTGTCCTATTATGGTCTGTAAATAGATTTTCTGTGTCCTATTATTGCAGCATTAGAAAGATGGCCTCATTCACTCAATGGACTAAGGACTGATTGTACCTGCCACCTATGAATGAAGTGCCTATAGATGTAAGATTAGTATGGACAAATATAATGAAATATGGGAGTCATTTATACAAAATATCTTAGGTTAAAAAAAAAGAAATATGATTATGTAAATATCTTAAATAAATATATGTCCTTGAATAAATAATTGCATTAGATAACAGCATATAGAATTATAATTATTTCCTGCTAAAATGATATTATATTTTTTCTTTTTCCTTTGTTGTATTTTTTCACTTCCTTTGTGCTTTTTTCTTTGTCAGTGTATATATCTTTATCTTTCCATTTTGTTTTTTTATTTGTTGTTTTTTTTCATTATATTAAAATCAATAAATGAATAAATAAAAGAAGAGTGGCATTTATATGTTGAAATTCTGGTATGGTTAATTCTGCTGTATGTGTTAATTACCGAAGGTAATGGTGGATGTGACCTAAGTGTTTTTAGGTTAGCTAAACATCTTCATCAGTTACATTTAGTTCATACATTTAAATTTTATTTTTTACACATATTGTTTAGCCTTACACTCATGAATACAACTGTATTTCAAAGTTCTCTTAATATTTTTCCTTGGGCTTACAGTGCTTTTGGTCTGTAATCTGTTCATTTTTCAAAATTATTGTATAATTGCCTTCTTGCTTTTAATCCATAGGCATCTTTCTGTAAGAACTTTATATAACTGAATGAATCCACGGGCCTAAACTTATTTAAATTGCTAATACCTGCAAATTATCACTGGACCAGAAATGAAATGATTTCTAATAGGATTACGGTTTGGGAAATTTCTCACTTTGAGTATTTAGAAAGATAGCAAATTAGTTTTTGTGGGATGTACGGGATTAATATACATTAGGGCAGCAGATATATCAGTACTACAGTACGCTGCGAATCGTGAACATAATAGTGAGTAGTTTTCCCCTCCCAGAAAATTGCTAGGAATTTGGTTTCTTTGTAATACTTAACATGATAAAGCAAGACAATCCTATTTGTAAAACACTGAAAGTCATACAATACTTTGAAACACTGTTTAAAGAAATAGTATCAATAAAGGAGTGTGGTTTGCTGTCAGTTTATATTCTGGTGACTTTCCCTGTCAGGCCACCAAACCACCAGAATATAAACCACACTCCTTACTAGCACTGATGATGTTACCTAGTTTGGGTAATGAAACTTCTGCAAGAAAACAAGCAAGCTCAGAGAGCACCAAGATATAGTATGGTTATTACAATACATTTAATATCACAAGACATGTAAAAAAGTAATAATTTGAAGTCTTTTGTGGATTTTAGAGATGTCCATAACGGACCTTGAATGGCAGTGAAAGCTAGCCACAGGTGCCAATTTTGGAATACTGGTACAATATATAATTATATATTATACCTATATTTACCATTCATGATCACAAGGGGGCAGTGACACCTAAGAGGAAGGATTAAAACCGTCCCACTCCAATGGAACAAAAGAAATAATTACTTTTCATCTGTGAATTGACTTTGAGTTTGTGGGGAATGGTGGTGGATCAATGAACCTGTTCAGATGCTGGGTTTAACCTCATTCAAATATTTTTATTCAGTAAAGTGCCATATTTTGTGACCTTTTGCCATATTTGGGGGTTTATTTAAATAGAGAAAGAAAACTGATTTGAGATGTAATTTATTTTTCTAACCATACCCTTTTTTCTCTTTTGTTAGTGGATGACTAACCCAAATTGGCAAACGAGGTGGGATGTACGATTCAAATAACTGCAAGGCCTGGTTACAATTGGCTTGCTTGTAATGAAATCCTGAGGTAGAACAGACTGATCCAATACCAACCATTTGATAGTAAACTAGTAGAATATAGGAACCCTGCAGGCCACATTTTAATAGGTGCAGTTTTTCTCTGTCAAATATTCTTTTGCCCACTTTTTCCACTCCATGTCATGCTTATTTGATTACATGAAATAGCCTTGATGAATCAATTCAAAAATCCATTTATTCCAGTATTCCTGATGGGTTATTCTGAGTGAGTTTAAATTAATTAAATTTAATTTAATTAATAGGGGAGACATGATTGCAGTATTCCAGTATCTGACGGGCTGCCATAAGAAAGAGGGGGTCACGTTGTTCACCAGAGCACCAGAGGGAAGGATGAGAAACAATGGTTGGAAACTGATCAAAAGCAAACTGATCAAAA
This sequence comes from Protobothrops mucrosquamatus, assembly GCF_001527695.2. NCBI lineage: Eukaryota > Metazoa > Chordata > Lepidosauria > Squamata > Viperidae > Protobothrops > Protobothrops mucrosquamatus. Next base: position 89,863 of record NW_015388483.1, read on the forward strand.
GCAACCTGGAATTAAGGAGAAACTTCCTGACAGTGAGGACAATCAACCAGTGGAACAGCTTACCTCCAGAAATCTTGGGCACTCCATCACTGGAGATTTTTAAGAAGAAATTAGACAATCACCTGTCTGAGATAGTATAGGTTCTGCTTGAGCAGGGGGCTGGACTAGAAGACCTCCAAGGTCCCTTCCAACTCCTATTCTATTCTATTCTATTCTATTCTATTATTTTATTCTTCCACTCCACTCCACTCCACTCCACTCCACTCCACTCCACTCCACTCCATTCCATTCCATTCTATTCTATTCTATTCTATTCTATTCTATTCTATTCTATTCTATTCTATTCTTCCACTCGACTCCACTCGACTCCACTCCATTCGACTCCATTCCATTCCATTCCATTCTATTCTATTCTATTAACCAGCCTTCATAATCTTACATGATTGTAGTTCCTTCACAATGGGCTAATACAGCTATGTCTGTGCAGTGTTCATATTGTTCTATGTCGGTGTAATTGAGGGCACAATGCCTAATTCCAAGGAGGAAGGGGGTGGAACTACATTATAAAAAGAGGAGAAAGGAAGAACAAAATTTACTTTGAAGACTTCTCAAAGAACAATTTGCTCTTGGAAACAATTGCTGAGGAAAGGTGTGTACAGGTAATGTGTAATGTGTAGCCTGCCCATTACAGTCATAGGTTGTGATAATTATAAAACAGATCATTATGTGATTGGACCTGATTTTACATCCTTTTTTGTGGTGGTTGTTAAATGAACCACACAGTCATTAAGCGAATCCATTGTTCGCTATGGGACGCTTTTGCCCCAAACCAGAAGTAAACCCTGGTTTTCAGCAAAAGCATAATCATGGTCATGTGACTGAGGGACATTGCAAATGGCCGTAAATGGTACCTGTACACAGATATTTGTCATCCAAAGTTAGCACCTGGTCAAAAGAACCAAGAAGTTTTTGTTCTCAGTTTTCTCCACTATAATACCTCGAAGGATTTTTTTTCTCAATTTCATTTAATATAAATATATTACTGTCAATATCTAAACCTATCATTCATACTTCTTTTTGTTTCCTTTCCTGTTTTTAATCTGCAAAAATTGTCCTGCAGGGACTATTGTTTATGGAATTTCCCGTGATCTCCAATTTGTTTGTGTTGGAGAATGACCTCTCAGGCCAACTTTACTACAGTGGAGGTAGAATAGTGGAAGGATTAGGACTGGAGAGCAGACAGAAGTCTGACGAAATGACCACCTAGGTCAATGTTTGCTCTTCTCCTTGGGAAAGAAAGGAAAAAAAGCTGTAATTGCCAATACATGGAAAAACACATTTCTCAGAACATTGTCCATCACAGAGAGCAGAGGGAACAGCTAATGTGTAACTGAGGTTAGGCAATCCAGAGGATAAAATAGGAGCCCAAGTGCTCACTTGTGATTCGATCCCGAGCACAGAAAAACAGTGTGAGGTTCTTGCCCAAGGGACAGAGATGTGAGTAAGGCTTTTCTGTTGTTATTTATGGTGACGGAAAAGAATACTTTTTAAAAATCCTGTTGTGAAAGAGTATTTTATTCTCTTTTTTCCCCTCAAAATCATTGAAGTTGTGGTACAGTTGGCTTGCTTTTCCTTGTTTTCCCCAAAAGATAAAACGCAACAGCAGTTGGATTCCTATATTGCATGAGATGGCTTGCCTATTTGTTTTTTGACGTGGTATATTATGGTATATTATGGTTATAGATACTCTGGTTTGGTAAATAATAGAGCTACCTGATCTATTAAACCTAGATGCCTGCAATATGGCAACAAAGAGGTACAGAAAACCCTAAATCCTGGCTGACTGCCATTGGTGGTCCAATTTTTGGCAACACAGTTGAAGCTGCTCTAATAAATCATGGTATAACAAGCTAGTTTGGCCTAGTGGCTAAGGCACCAGGCTAGAAAGCCGGAGACCATGAGTTTTAGTTTCTCCTTAGCCTGAAATCCAGCTGGATGACCTTAGGCCAGTCATTCTCTCTCTCTCTGCCCAACTCATCTGCCAGGATTGGTGTGTGTGTGTGTGTGTGTGTGTGTGTGTGTGTGTGTGTGTGTGTGTGTGAAATAGGAGGAAGAAGGTGTGTTGAATATGTTTATTGCCTTGAGTTATTTGTATAAACAATAACGGTGGGATACAAATAAATAAAAATAAATAAATGATATATATATATAACCTTGGCTACTATAGCATATTCAAAAAGCCTGTTGAAATTAACTATAGTTTAGTGTGATACATGAAACTCAGTTCATATGCAGCTTTTATCACTTAAGCTTAAGTTTTGATAAGAAACAAATTAACTACATGCATATAAGTAAATAATGAGATTTCACACAATTTATAGGGTCACTAACCATCAGATGGCAGTATAAAATCTGTTGTCATTAGCTGGACCGCCAAAGTACTGGTAGAACAATACCGTAATCCCTCATTTTACAGAATGTACAGGGTACATTAACCACTGGAATAATTTCAAATTGCCCAGATTGCAAATATGTGTAAAGGGAGAGTAAGTAAAGATGCAAAAGGAGAAAATAAATAATGAAGATAAGCAGATTTGGGCTATAAAAAACTAGATAATCTGATATCCCTAAATTTAATGGATGAATGGGAGACAGAGTAGCTGTTTAAGCAGAATATCCATTAAATCCAAATAGGATTTAATGCACATACAAAATGGCCCATGGGGTGTGCCAAAGCAAACAACATAGAGCAGATTTGGCCTATTGTGTTCAAAGTCCACTAAACAGAAGCCCATAAAACTGAATGTTTCGTGTAATGATATAACTTTATGAGAACCAGATAAAATGTCAACAGAGAGCAAATGCTGGTTCTTTAAATATTTGCAGTAGAAGTGGTTTCTGGGGAGTGAGAGAAATGTGTGTATGTCTCTCTGTGTGTGAGTGAGAAGACCCTTTTCCCAATCACTGTTGGATTTTGCTCCCTCTGGCCTTTCCTAACTGCAGAAAGGATCTATTCAAGTGGCAGGCCCTGGAAAGCATGGGGGTTTGGCCAGAGCGCAGGACCTTTTGTTAGGGAAAAGGGAGAGGCTGTGTGCAAATGGAATGAGTGAATGTGAGAATTGGATTTGGGCAACCAGCTGGTAAGGCCTTGTAAGCAAAGCCCATATGTAGGAGGGGCTCATATTAGTGCACAAAGCACAGGTCCTCCCAGACTCCTCCTGAGTCTGAAAACTGATGGCAATGAGGTAGAAGAAGGCCGCGTACCTGTCTGAGCCGAGGGTGGCAGGTCCTCCCCAGAGCCCTTTTTGGTCTGCAAAGTGACGGCAGGGAGTTTCATGTAGGAGGGGCCCTTACTTCGTTAGGGAACCAAAGTACTCCTGGGCAATTTTTTTGTGTGCCCAAAACTGACAGGCAGGGCGCCAGGGATAGTATCGCTAAGAGTGGCTGGGAAGTGCCGCTTGGACCCAACTAAGCCGATTGAGCCCCACATCGTAAGGGGAACATGGGTAGCTGTAGTTTGAGGGTCAGAATTAGGACACCTATTGGAGATTTGCTTGAGGCGTGGGACGAGAGGCGAGTGCCCATCCTGGATGGCATGAAAAAGAAACGAGCACAGAAAATTTGTAAAGGTTGGGCTTTGCTCAGGGCTTTGCTCGGAAACCAATTTGGCTAAATAAAGATACTTAAAAGGAAATTAAAATATAGAAATAGTGATTTTCTTTCTCTCTCTTTCTCTCTCTCACTTTCTATGCAACCACGTGGTATGTTTAAGATTTGTGCCTTCCCTAATTTGAGTTAACTGAGATTTGTGGTGGGAACGACCAGGATATGTAAAACTAAGACTTCTGTTTCCCTTTTCTGTTCTCTTTTCCTTGTCTTTGTGTGTATATGTGTGTCAAAATCTTTATGTGTAAGGTAAATGTGACTGTTAAGTGTCTCTAAGCCAAACAGAAAAGAATTTTAAAATTCTGCTAGAAATTCTGCTTAAAATAAGCCACCAAAAGGAAAATAACCTCACTCTGTCTGGCCAACAAACAGAGTGAAGAAAAATGTTTTCTTCTTCTTCATTCTCTCTCTCTTTGTACTCTTAAGAACAGCCCAAAGTTACTAGGAGGGAATGTTTTAAGTTTATTTGCTGGAAAAGTTTCACTCTTGCATTTACTGAATTTGTTGTAAATGGATTTTACCTGTCTATCCTTTTCCTGAAACATGCCCAGCATTTTTCAAGTTGCAACTCTTTAGTCCTCTTTAATATGTTACAAATGTTTATTTCAGAAATGAGACCTTTCAATTTGTTGTTCTCTTACCAGAATCCAGCCTCTCTTTTGCCTCATCTGTGTTGTTCCCATCTTATCTGTTTCTTTAACCACTGCAGTATTAATGCCTTTTCAAACTCTGTCTGCAAGTTACCCCCCTCCCCAATTCTACTTCTCCTTTTCTTATCCTCTGTTCTACATGCCTTTGTCTGTCTCTCCTGGGAGAGTCCACCCAGAAAGGGGGGAGGAGATTTTGCTCTCATGTCTTTTAGCCCTAGACAGATGACCCCCCCAATCCTTTGGAAGCAGAGCACACTGACCCAGATGTTAGAATGAGTTCTTTTTGTAGTGATATGAATGAAGGGCTATATATTGATATTCATATTTTTGTAGATGTGCAAATTGAGAAACATCACTATAGCATCTTGCCATAGTAAATAGAATGGTTGCCATGTGCTCCTTCAGACCACTCTCCAGGTGCTAACTTTGGATGGGCACCATTTTTACCACCAGCACACCAGTCCTATAAAGAGAGGATTGTCCTAAAGAATGATATATGGTCGATCTGTTTTAGAGTTTTATTTTTTATTCTTTTAGCTTCCTCAGAGAAGAGATCATCACTTCAGGGTTAAATGCTTCAATGAGTAAGCCAATAAAAGTTACATAAAATAAGATTTTATAAACCATTCTTTTGGTATTGAAGTAGGCTGCAAAGCTCTGAATGATCAACTCTATGCTGCTATTTAGTGCCCTCCAGAATTTTTTTGCAGCCCGTCTATTATAGCCTCACTTTTATGAACTGGCTTCTTAAAGTAGCTATATATTTTCTGAGGCTACTGTGGGGGGAAAGGTAGCTGCTTTAAAGAGGCACCAGGTAGCACAAAGTCTAAATCACTTCTTCCCATCATTTCTAAAGCACTGCTCTACAATGATGGAGTTTGGTGGCATATAATGCCAGGTAATAATTGTAATCTTAATTAGGTTATTCTATACTAGGACTACGTTGAGAGATGTCCACAATGAACATCTGGCTGTTGAGAGGATAGGCAAAAGTTCGGCTCCATGGGTCTTCAATGTTTAGTGCTCCTCTATGCCATTCACCTGGGAAAGAGCTAATGTACAACTCAATTTTATGCAAATTGGGTGCACTTGGCTAAAGGTTATGTGCAGGAAAAGCTTGAGTAAGCCATACTTTAGTTCAGTGGTTCTCAACCTTTTTAATGCCGCGACCCCCAACCGGTCGTAAGTCGAGGACTAAACCGGTCGTAAGTCGAGGACTGCCCAACCGGTCATAAGTCGAGGACTTTCCCTGTCCGGGAGCGCCGCGCATGCATGGTTCTGCCCCCTGCGCCGGCCGAGGCGTAGCTGGCAAGCGGCAGAGACGGAGCAGGCCGACCACCAGCTGGCCCAGCCCAAGGGAGGTAAGGCACCCGCCGGAAAAAGGGGAAAAAATGGCGGACAGCCTTGCTTGGCAACCCCCGTGAAATGGTCGATCGACCCCAAATGGGGTCGTGACCCATAGGTTGAGAACCGCTGCTTTAGTTCTAGCTGGTCACCACCAAGCCCTTATCTTCATTTTTTATCATTAGTTGATGCAAGAGCACAACATTAGAAGGGATATTTTAGGAAGGATTGTTTTACTTATTGTTTGAGGCATATTTAATACTAAGTCACAAGTCATGATATACATTCAAGAAGAAGAAAAAGGCATAACTGGTAGGGTTTATGCAGTATGCTAAGCAAGATCTAAATGCAACCTATTGTTGTTTAGTAAGATCTACATGGTTGCTTTTGGACTTAAGGACTGTATATGGCAGCTTCATCTTTTCAAACAGCAGTTAGTGAGAAAAAGCATTTTTTTTTAAAAAAGGTGCCCCTATTAAAGAGAGTCTATTTTTAAAATTATCCAAGGCTGATTTAAAATGAAATAATATTCCAAAGGAAAAGAGGAATAAGGTCTTGCAATTATCCATCTTTGGAAATGTCTTCCGGATAAACCAATATAGCACTGAATCCAGTGGTGGGATTCAGCCAGTTCGCACCACTTCAGCAGAACCGGTAGCTAATTTTTTGTTGCCCAGGCCCAGAATGGACTTCCGGAAGCAGCATCCACACAGAGAACCGGTTGTTCACATATCTGAATCCCACCACTGACTGAATCATGGAATATATTTGCTGAACATGCTTATCCATAATTAAATCTAGTTTTATAACCCAATGTAAAACACTACAGTAAAATGTGATCAGATACTTTCTGTTTCAGTGAATTACAGAAACACAACTGGATCATGGCAAATTTCCCATGTAGGCTAACTGATGCTTCCTAAGTAAAGGCATTACATTTTTTCTGGCTTGGCTAGTTATGCTATTTAATAAGGAAAGCTAGCAGAAATAAAAACATCCACTGATGACAATTGCAATTATTTCTTTCTGAAATAGACACAGATGAAGATCCACGTCAACATGAAACTTGGAGTCCTTTTGCTTTGTGTCCTTCTGTACCTTACCACTGGAGGTTGTGATCGGGTATACGTTCACCCCTTTTATCTGATTTCCCCTGAAAATACTGCTGCCAACAGCTGTAAGGAGCTGGAAGAAAGAGAACAGCTGGTGAAGGTGTTTGTTCCCCTCTCCATTGAATCCCATTTCACTTCAATATATGAAGAGAGTCTGAGGAACAAGAGTGAGGAAAAAGAGAAACACTTGGGTGTGACGTTCTTAAAATACCCCATTTATGTGGTTGGGGGCCGTTTTTACAAAGAGCTGAAGAAAATACATGGAGGCAGCAACATTGTTCTTTCTCCTATATTCATATATGAGTCTCTATGGTCCATTTATTTAGGGGCTTCTGGACAAACAGCAACCGATCTGCAGATTTTATTAGGGTTCTACCTGCCATTCAATGACTCAAGGTGTATGTTCAAAATAGATGGACGTAAAATTCTATTTGATCTGAAGATTATCCTGAATGCCCCTTTACGCTCCAGGGACCCAGAGGGACTGTTTTTCTCCAAGTTTTTGTGCCTTTTCTCTGCTCCTGGTACCCATTTATCTGAGCCTTTTGTCCATGAATTGGCCTTTCCAGATGTTAATTTCCATGTTCGAGCTGTGGATTTCACCAACCCCACAGAGGCCACGAAACAAGTAAATGCTTTTGTCGAAAAAAAGAGCAGACACAACACCAAGAGTCTGCTGGCTGACATTGATCAGGAAACCACTCTGCTGATGACAACGTACACTCATTTCAAAGGTACCTGACAGGAAACGGGATTGTCACAGATTAGGACCGATGACAATCCCTAGAGTGGAGCAGATCGAGGAGAAAATTAATGATATGAAACTTGTAAAATAATGCAATATTTATTTTGTCCACATGTTAAAATGGGGATTGAAATAAATATGGGGAGTTGGATCTCCAGACCTTCATCAGGCTGTAACACAGAACATTACTTGAATAACCCGTATTATTAATTCCCTCTGAGCAAAATTAATTTCTGGCAAATTGGATGGGCATTCAGGTACAGTGGGTTACATACCTATCTTTTAACCATTAGAATATATTCCCATTCCTCACTGAGAGACCCCGGGGTGGGGAAGAGAGTTGCTTGGAAAGTCTATACCAGGGATAGGCAACCTTGGCTCTTTTATGACTCATGGACTTCAACTCAGGAATTCTGGGAGTTGAAGTCCACAAATCATAAAAGAGCCAAGGTTGCCTACCCCTGGTCTATACTGTTTTGTATATTATTCTGAAAAATTGGAGATGATCCCCTTTTTCACAGTTGCAGCTCACAATGACTACTTCATACGCAAAAGCATGATAGCCACTGGTAATTGACAGTAGCAATTGAAGAACAGTAAGGAAGGTATGCATCAATTATGGTTGGTCAGGACCAAAGCACAGAGATTAACGATTTTTTTTTTAAAATTACAGAATAGGAATAAACTGTTTGCTTCCCTGCTTCACCCCACCACTTTGTTTTATTTTTTTTATCTATACAATTTATATGCCATCCAACTCCCCGTTTGAGAATGAGGTTCCCTTGATTCTTTGAGTACTGAAGAGATAATGTTTGTGCTTGCATGTTTGACAAACTGTAACTGTTGGCAAGAATTTAGCCATGCATAATATGTGAACCCATTTGATCTGGTTATCTCTCATAACAGAGTCAGCCAAGTCTGTATTTGTTTTTGTGCCTTTGAGTCAGTGTTGACTGCTGATGACTAGTTTTTGCAGTTTTCTTGGCAAGGTTTTTCAGAAGTGGTTTGCCCTTGCCTGCTTCTTCCTAGGGCTTAGAAAGAGTGACAGGCCCAAAGTCACCTAGCTGTTTTGGGCCCAAGGTGAGACTAGAACTCACAGTCTCCCAGTTTAATAGCCTGATGCCTTCACCACTACACCAGACTGGTTCTCTGTGTCTGCTCATAGGATACAACTGTAGAAAAGGTTACCACTGCAGTGTGAGAAACCATTACAGGAGAAAAGTATAATGGCTCTATTCCTGTAGTATAAGTACCTTCTGGAGATTCTTGAAGCAACTAATGTGGTTTCAAAAGGTACTTGTTGAAGATCAGTTTTCTAAGCAGACGTTCAACTGCTGAAAAAATACAGTGTGTTTTTGAGCCTTTTAAGGTTTCTCAAATGAATCACATAATTAATTTAAGTATTATTTCACTTAAAATTTTGAATTTAGTTTCCCATCTCTTATATTCTTCCAGTCTTTGATTTATTGTTTTATGGTTTTGTGTTATAAGTTCCTTTGAATATACTTATGTAGTAGGAACCTTGAATTCTGTCCAAGAAGAGAAGTGGATAAGGAGGTAAATATACATTGCATGTAAATATTCAGCTAGAACCTTTTTACGCCAAAGAGAGGAAAACAGTTAGTTTCCTCTAACCACATTTTCATTTGTTTTTCAGCTGTAATAAATGGAGCGTCCCCACTCAAAGAACCTCAAGAATTCTGGCTTGATTCCCATACTAAGATCTTTGTTCCTATGATGACAGTATCTGGAATCTTCAAGTATAAAAATCATCCAGGATTTTCTATTGTTAAAATTCCTCTCAACAAGAGTGTATTTCTGCTGCTTTTACAGCCTAACAGTGAGCTACCTAGTGATGAAGATCTGTATTCTTTGATACCTTCTTTGGAATGGCTTGAAGACTTGCAATCAAAGTACGTTCACACATTCATCACAACACTAGAAACTCGTAAAAACTTCCTAACAGTACAAACAGTTTGATGGTAGAACCAATTACCCAAAGAGGTGGTGGATAATTGGTTCTTCTTTACGCTAGACAGTCATGTGTCTCTGGAATGCTTTAATTTATATTCCTGCACAGTGCAGAAAGTGAGATATGATGGCTGAAATGGTAGCTTGCAATTCTATTATTCTAAGAAGATTTTTGTAGAATCAGGGAAAGTCTAGATGTGGTAGTTATGAGATTCTCCAATAGATGAAGCATCTCTAAGTTAAACTTTAGAATTCATCTCACCATTCATACTCAAATATTCATAGCAGTGTTCCAATATCTAAGAGGCTGCCACAAAGAAGAGGGAGTCGACCTATTTTCCAAAGGACAAGAAGCAATGGATGGAAACTAATTAAGCAGAGATCCAACATAGAACTAAGGAGAAATTTCCCAAGAGTTAGAACAATTAATCAGTGGAATGACTTGCCTCCAGAGGTTGTGGGTGCTCCAACATTGGAGATTTTTAAGAAGAGATTGGATAATCATTTGTCCGAAATAAGAATTACCTATTTTTATTTTTATTCTTCCAGAAAATAATTCCAAACCATAACCTTTTTTAGGATTCAAGCCTATGTATTAATAGAGTATCCACTCAAATCTGCCTTTGTAATCTGTCCTTCACTGATTTGGGTATCTACGGTATGTACAAGGCATCACAAAGAATTCATCAGGTGGTGATAGCTTAAGCTTAGTATGGCTACAAAAGAGAAGGGACCTTCAATATACAACAGAACAAAATATTTGTGCACAATACAGAAAGGGAGTTGTGTAGCATTTCTGTGCAGAATTACAAATAGGTATAAAATCAAAATAGATATTTGCCAAATTATTTTAGGGAAAGTGTTGTTTTTGTTCTGGACATCTGGATGAAAAGAGCGACTTTTGGTGGATATTATGAAAAGATCTGATCAAGTGCCTGAGCAGAAAGGACCAAGCACTAGGGATCATGTCTGAATTTGGGTGGCTTTGTTAAACTACACACACACACACGCACGCACGCACACAATAGAGCACGGGTGTCAAATTTGATTGCGTCACATGATGTATTGTGATGTTTTGTGACTTTTTTACCTTTGCGGAGCCGGGGCATTCATGGCCTGCGCATGACGCATCCAGTCCACAGGCCACCAGTTTGACACCTGTGCAATAGAGGAGACATTTCTTAGACAATGGTATAGTTACCACTATAGTGCATGTTTAGGAAAAGTCCACTCTCTCTCTCCCATACCCGAGTTTTGAGAGATAATCACCACCAGTTCCTTTGTCAGGACAGAGAAGCAACCAATGTGACTACTGTCCCACTGACTTCTGGTTTATGAGTGCTCAATGGCAAATCCAGCCCCACATTCTCCTGAAGCCTGTAACCATCACTTCTTGGAATTTATTTAGAGACAACTCTTTCATTATCTTGTGCTTTGCCCTTTCTTCTCCCCTTTCTTTCTTCCTTCTGCAGACAAATTCACCTGACTTTTCCAAGGGTGTCTTTTACAAGCATATACAGCCTTCAAGAACTCCTTGTGAAACTGGGGATGTCTAATCTGCTCGGAAAAGAAGCCAGTTTCAGATTGCTAAGCAGTAGTAATGTGACCAATGTAAAGGTATGCAGTCATTTGTAAGCATATAAGTCTATTGGTTGGACCATGTATTCAGTATCCAAGAATGGATGATAGAGATCAGGGATGGGGAACCATGGCCTTTTTATGATTGGTGGATTTCAACTCCCAGAATTCCTGAGCTAGCATGGCTCATGATGAAATTCTGGGAGTTGAAGTCCACAAGTCATAAAAGGGCCATGGTTCCCCACCCTTGATATATACATCAGGGCTTTTCAACCAGTGGTACGGGTACCACCTGTAGTACATTGGCACCTGGCAGGTGGTACGCGACCATCCTAGAAAAGGGGTAGTGGGGGAGGGGAATGAGCTGAACCGGTGGCAGCACCACACAAGCCTGAGCGAGAGATGGCTGGAGCTGCAGGGCTGTCAGGGCTCAGCGGAAGCGCCAGGATCAGCGACAGGCTCCATCTGGAGCTCGGCGCTGATCCTGGTGCTTCTGCTGAGCCCAGAAGAAGTGTCGATCAGCTGGAATGTTGCAGCATCCCCAGGGTCTTGTGATTTACATTCAGATACTTGGCAACTGATTCATATTTATGATGGTCACAGTGTCCCAGAGTCATGTGAAGTGACCAAAACCTGCTGCAACCACCCAGCAGACGGGGGAAATAAAAACCAAACACCCCCACCCCACCCCCGCTGCCAATCCCCAACAGAAATGCTCACAACAATGAAAACCTCGGACAGGAGGAAGAGCGCCGCTGGGTGGCAGGCAGGTGTCTTGCTCGGCTGTGGCTTGGGGGGCACTTTTTTCAGTGCCATTGTAACTTCGAAGAATCACTAAGCGAACTGTTGTAAGTCGAGGACTACCTGTACTTTATCACTTTTTTCCCTTTTTTGGGGGGGGGGGTCATCAAGTTTTTGACACCTTGCTAGGTGACTGGTGGTACTTGGATATTGCCATATCCTAAAAGTGGTACAATGGGTGAAAAAGTTGAAAAGCCCTGATATAGATGATATGGATGGATGGATGTAGATAGATAGATAGACAGACAGACAGACAGACAGACAGACAGACAGATAAATAGATAGATAGATTTTGGACAGTATTGGCACAACGATATAAGCCTTCTATAAGAATTATATGACTTTTTAAAATCCAAGTTTCTAAATCTCTTTATTAGCACTTTTAAAATATCTTTTTATTTATTGGGCTTTTTTCATTTATAATCTTAGCACTGCGGCCTACTGACTCAGATTTACTGTCTTTGTTTTTGCTTGCAGATCATAAATCAGCAACTTTTTGAGCTCAGCCCCAGTGAAGATCAAGTAGAAGCTCACACAGAAGAACATGCTGGCGAGACACTTAAAATAACATTGAACAAGCCATTTCATTTTGCAGTGTGTGAAAAAGAATCGGATGTATTGATTTATTTTGGCCAAATAACAAATCCCCTACAAGAAACATAAATTCTGGATGGGGAAAAATAGTTTTCTTTAATCCTTTAATCTTTTTCCTGTAGTACTTAGTTTTTATGTTGTTGTTTTTTGTCTTGTTTTGAAAACTAATGCATCTTTCTAAAATAAACTTGACAAATTTATTAATAGATCTTTCTAAAAAAATACTGCTGTTCACATTGTGATTAATAAAGTGCTCACATCTCATAAGACTATTATAAGATAAAGTAGATCATTTTCCATTTACTGAGAGATTCCAATGTGTGCTGGGTTTAAGCCATATGTATAAATTTTAATCCATGGTTTATGGTTTAGCAAACCTAACTATTTTGGCTTATTCAACAATGTATGTCGATCTAATATTCCCTGTGAAAGAATTCAGCCACTCAAAAATGTGGGAAATAATATATCCAGAACAGAGAACTTAGTAACCTGTTTCCACGTTCAATTTAAAGATATTTAGCCATGTCTATGTTTAATTATCACACAATTAACTTTAGCTAAATTAGTATGATGTTACAGTTAAACTCTATTCAAGTTACAAGAGTTACTTCATGAAAACTGCACACACAGATCATATTTGCATGATATTATTGAGAAATTTCCCAGCGAACTCACTCAACTTTTTGGGCTAATAGTATATGGCCTATCTTGGTCAGTAATCCCTCTGCTTGCATTTTCTAGGCCTTTCCATGCTTAGATTCGTGGGACTGGGTTTAACAATTTGCATGAAACATTACCCACCCATGACCAAATTTAGTGTGAAGAAGGCCATGGAGTGAGATATTTGTTATATGCCAGGAGGAACAAGGTTGAATAGCTTTCCAAAGCCAGAACAACTTGTGATGGTGCAATTGAAAAAAATAAAAAAAATAAAAGCTTAATCTGCAAGGTGATTTAATACACCTACTTTGTGTCTAAAAATCATTAACTCCCACCCCACAAGTATGGAGAAAAATTCCCATCATTAAAAATAATGCAGGCCTCGAACTGAATTGTTTGATCAATACATTGCAGTGAAATCCCTGAATATCTGGTCATATTCTCTGAGACATACATTGACTGGAAAAAAAAGTTGTGGTCGGGTGCACTTGCTGGTCATAAGATTTCAGGATTGCTGGATCCACTATCTAGAGCAGAGGTCCCCAACCTTTTGGCCACTAGGGACCGGTTCTGTGGAAAGGTTTTTCCACGCACTGGAGGGTGCGTGGTTTTGTATTCTGCCTGCATCCCGCAGATGGGGTTTTGCTTGTTTGTGTGGACCGGTTGCTGGCATGCCGCGGCCTGGTACCGGTCCACAGACCAGGGGTTGGAGACTTCTGATCTAGAGCATGGTGCCAAACACAAGCATTTACAACTAAAGTTTTTATAAACTTGTCTTTACATTTATTCCAAGGGCCAGAACTTTCACGCCAAAATTAATATGTTTGCTTCATGGTTCTTCCCTCCTTTTCACCTTGGCATTATAATTCATACTCTGTATGCATACCTTTGAAACAGGATCCAAACTGGATATTAAACATGTCTTGCTCTGTGCTCCATCCTAGTAATAGAGATGAAGAATCTCCCCCCCACTTTTTGGGGGGAATCAGGAAAACATTTGTTTGATTTGCATGCCAGTAGTAGGCAAAAACTAATTTAATGCAAGGCCACCTCTCTCTCCTTTGTTGTCCAGCACTCTGATTCAAAGGTTTTTTTTAGTATCAACTAATAGTGTAAGAACCGCTGTGATTCTAGGATATTTTATCTCCTGAAGTCATAACAATATGCATTCCTTCAAATTCAGAACTTCTTCCTGTCAAGACTCACCTATGTTTTCAAATTAGGTACTGGCCACACCATGGCAGCCAGGAGCCATAATTGAGCCTCCCAACCTTCCAGGGATCATACTGTGTTGTAGTGACCTCAAGGAGGGTTAAAAAAAAAAAAGTGTTTCAGAGTTTCAGTAACGGAAATAAGGATTTTGATGGAAATAGGAATTCCACATCCCTGAGAAGTAAAGAGTTGCCATAACCACTCAAAAATGCCTACCAAGCCTGTAAAAGCACTCCTCAATTAGCCTTGAATTCTGAGATGATTGACTAAACCTCTACCAAATAAATACTACAGCTCTATCTCTATTGTTCACTTATTGTATGCCAACAAACGAAAAATAGCAGGTAATCTGAAAACAACACCTTCAAGGAAAAGACACTTGGAGAAATTTTTCATCACAGGATATGGGAAACATTTTGAATCGGAATAAAAGATGCCACCCCTTGAGAAAAAGCTTCAAAATAGTTTTCCTTTAAAAAAATCCAATAATAGTTCTTTATAAACTCTAAGTAATATAATACAAACTATCCTTGGATGTCACAACATTACTACTCTTACACTTTTTGTTACTATTTTTATCACAAAATAATAAAAACACACGACATATGAACATAATTAACGCCACTTTTTATTCTAACAAAATTTACAAAAAGACAAAAATCCTTTTGTTCATTTTAATCATATTAAATTCACTTTTCTGCATGATAATAATTTACAATAAAAATAAAAATATTTTCCATAATCCTATGGCAGAATACGTAGAATATATATAAACTGCCTTCCATATAACGGAAAACCAAAATAAATGTTCTCCCCTGTATGTTTCTTTATTTTAATGAAATGAGTTTTTTTATTTTATTTTGAGACACATTTAAACTTGCTGCTGGAGCTGCATTAGGAAGCACTTTTTTTTGCTACACGGCATTTGGCAAAGGAAAGTAAAAATAAAAAATAAACTCTCTTTTTCTTTTTGGGAAGCTAGGTCTCTTCATTAAAAAGCTGGAGATTGTGTTATGTTTGTTCGGTGGCTATCTGATCTCTAGCAGCTTGAACAAGCTCCGAAAGAGTGGAAAAACTTGTAATGTTGCTCAGCTGCATCCCCATCTTCTCCATCTAAAACAAAATATCAGATTTACTAATTATTGCATTGTAAGCAACACCAGAAATATTTCAAAAATAATATAATCAGAAGATCTACAATATGAACATTGAATTTCAAGAAATTACACACACACCCTCCAACCCCCCCCCCCCCCCATGCTGTGAAATATATTGGAGCAATAGAGAGTGACCAGCCTAAAGTATATCAAAAGCAAGAGAGAATGGCTGGCCAAACGATTGGAATTGTGGGTTGTGTGGTCAAACTTGAACACATTAACAGCTGCAGCTGTGCAAAAACAACAACAACAACAACCCTTAACTGTTGTTGGCATCTAAGTTACCTGCATTCCAAAATGTTCCACATCTAAAGCTAACTGTAAGCGAATTTTGTTATCATCACTCATGCCTCCAGAAGGGGAGGGAAGATTTGCAGTTACAGTTTTTCTGGCTTGTTTTAGCCTTTTCAAACTCTCTTCCATTTTCTTTACAGAATTTAGAATATCTGATACTGTATCCAAGTACCTACATAAAAAGGAATAGATTAGATTATGAACACTTGTGGACAGAACTTCATTTACAGGGGGGGGGAAGAAAGGAATTTTACTATGTATATACTGTACCTACTAGTTATATTGTGCCTAAAAGATGGAGAAGAATATAAATAAATATAGAGAAATGAAAATACACGCTTTCTCTCCTGTTTACTTCAATAGCAATTGAAAATTGCTGATTTTAGCCTGGAACATGCCCTATTTTAATTTTACTTTAGCTTTTATCTATACAATATGTTGGCTCTTAAAGCCTAGAATATCACCACAAAATTCTGGTCCCTAGTATAAAGGAGACAATAGCAACAAAATACTCCTATCGTACTTCAACGTTAAATAATTTCAAAAGACACACAGGCTTAGGTCTCAGAAACAAATTGTAATATAAGAAATATATGAAATAACTACAACTACAACAACAACAACTTTATTGTCACTTTGAATGTACACCAATCGGCATACATCAAAATGAAATTTTGTTGCCTACAGCTCTCAAAGGGTCACCACCTCTGATATACGTTCCTTGTTCGTGGCCAGCTCAACTTTCAGAATGTCCATTTTAGTCCCCAGGGAGCGAACGATGGCAAACAGGACAGATGGAAATGGAGCTCCATGTGGATTAGCCCTCAAATTAGCTTGTATTCCTGCACAACAACCTCGCCTCTTTTTGTTTTTTCTGATCCTGTCTCTTCCATCTTTTCCTTAAAGAGGCCTCACTCCTTTTCGCCCCTGGAGCACGCTGCCGCCTCCTTCAGCTTCTCCAAAAGCCTCTCTCCCTTCCTCTGGGCCTGATGCCGACAGCCTCATCCAGTTCCTTTGCTCCATAAACCCTGGGACCTCTCCTCCTCTGCCTCCTTTGGAAATAGCCCTGATTTGCAATAGAATCCGTTGCTGTGCCAGCAGGCAGATCTTGCTGCTGGCAGAACAATTTCAAACAGTGCAAACGACTTTTAACGGTCTCACCAACAGTTCCGAAACAGCTAAAAACTCACCATACCAGCAAAGATTGTCGGTCGTATGTTACTTTAGTCCAGTGTTTCTCAACCTTGACAATTTTAAAGCATGTGGACTTCAACTCCCAGAATTCCACAGCCAGCATTGCTGGCTGTGGAATTCTGGGAGTTGAAGTCCACATGCCTTAAAATTGTCAAGATTGAGAAACACTGCCTTAGTCCCACCACGTTGCTCAAACACATTAAAACCTTCCCGATCATATGGTCTATATCCCTTATATCCCTCCAAAAACGTTTCATCTTCGAGAGCCAATGCAGCCACAGCCGATCCAAGCGCCGCCATCTTAGAACTCAATAAGGGGACACAGGAAGCTCCTTACGCAAGACAGTCCATTGGTCCACCAAAGTAATTATTGTCTATGCTTCCTTATTCCAAAATACGTCTTCCACAGGCCCACCACCAGATTCCAAGATATGAACCTAGACTTTTTTTTAAAACATATTGTGCTGTACTTAATTTAAATTTAATTTAGATTAAATACAGCAGAAAATGTTTTGTATTATTGAGATTTCAAAATCCCAAATCAAAATTCCCCATTTCTCAAGCTGAAGGGTCTGTGCACACCTTCAGATGCTGCTTACTTAGAACTTCCAACAGCCAACAGAAGAGAATACACGTATCTCAGGTTCAACTGTGTAGTCCTCGGTGCTCTCTGAGCTTGGTTGTTTGCTGGCAGACATTTCATTAACTGACTAGGTAATATCATCAGTAGTAGTAGTAGTAGTAGTAGTAGTAGTAGTAGTAGTAGTAGTAGTAGTAGTAGTAGTAGTAATAATAATAATAATAATAATAATAAAAAAAAAAGTTGGAAGGGACCTTGGAGGTCATCTAGTCCAACCCCCTGCTCAGACAGGAAACCCTATACCATTTCAGACAAATGGCTGTCCAGTCTCTTCTTAAAAACTTCCAGTGTTGGAGCATTCATCACTTCTGGAGGCAGGTTGTTCCACTGGTTAATTATTGTAACTGTCAGGAAGTTTCTCCTTAGTTCTAGGTTGCTTCTCTCCTTGATTAGTTTCCATCCATTGCTTCTTGTCCTGCCCTCAGGTGCTTTGGAAAATAGCTTGACTCCCTCTTCTTTGTGGCAGCCTACAATAGTTTGCCTTGCTAGTGTTGGTGGCGGTGTGGTTTCTCTTTGGTAGCTCCTTATGTTTTGAATGGTATGTAAATGGGGTTCAAAAGAATTATTAAGATCCCCACATCCCGCACTGGCAGGGTAAGCTACTGCACATAAACAGAAAACCTCACACTCATCAGGACTGATAATGTTTATCTAGTTGTGTAATGAAACATTTGCAAACAATAAAGCTCGCCTCAAGGACTCTTGTTCCAACAGCCCCAGCCATTATGACCAATGATGGGTACAGTTAGGAGTTATCATTCGGCAATGGGCCTTTTCCTTTTTTCCATCACTACAGGAGATTAAGAGACTGTCACCACATTTTTCTCAGAAATAAGGAGTATTCACCACATGAACACTGACTTTCCCACCAAAGTGAATCAAATGATGCCAACCTCCTTAGGCTGTCCACAATTACAACATTTATCTCTGCTGGTAGAAATCTTTCACAGTGTAACTGTAAATATTTTGGTTTCTGCACACACACACACACACACACAAAATGTGCTATCAAAGGCCTACTTGTGGAAATGGCAGCACATGTATAATCATGTACATTTTACTTATTTATGTGTAAATTTTTGGATTTTAGAGATGCCTATATTATATGAAGGGAGATTCCAAGGAGGCCTATGTCATTTTAATGGAGCTTATCAGGAAAGCTTTTTGATGCATAGTAATGAGCTGTGAATGTAAATAATCTGTGAATTTTCAACAACTTCCTATAAGACTGGCAACGTTCTACTTAAAATGTCACTTACTTCTGTGTGCTTGTATTGAGGGCTCCTTCCAGCCATTGCTCAATCACAGCTGGCTTTAATATATCTTTGTAATCATTCTTCAGTTGAAGGAAAGGTTTAAGGGCACTGTCAACATAGGGCAAAGCCTTGGTTGGCACTTCCTGATTATTGATGTATGAGATGTGAGGGGAAAAAAACACAAGACTTTATTGTCTACAGCAAACCTTAACATGACAATTTAGAAAGATGAATGGTTAATTGCTCATGCATAGCAGTCTTAGAATTATTCAGTAGCAACAGATAAAACATTCCAATGAATAATCTGTGATAATATTTAAGGCAATCCTGATTTCTAGAGAACAAATGGCAGAGCATGCCTCACCTATATGGCCTTTAGAGCAAACATGAATCAATCATAATTATCACAATTTGTATTAGAATTAACACATGTATAGCCAAACAGAAATAGCTGACAAAAAAAATTGAAATGCTTAATCAAAGGATTTAACCCTGAACAATGAGATGTACTGTCAACAATCTTAACAGTTTTGGTAGCAGCAAATTGGAATTAAGCAAGTATGACAGAGATTGAGCCATTCTATTACATTAATAGCAATGTTAGCTTTCTTCTCCTATAGGTGGGAGTAATGGGAAATAGGAGATCTCTGATGTTGATCTCTCTGTTTACTTCTGAAGCAGTCCTTGTCAGCTGCACAGACTAATAACCATTTATCTGAAAAAGAGATGCGTACTGATGGAAGCAATGGCATTGATGCACTGCCAAAGTCTGCTTTAGAAAATCTGAGTGCGATAGAGTCAAGAGGACCCAGAAGGATATTTTAGTTTTTACATCACCATATCTTTCCTAGGTCCCAATGAGATCAATATGGAATTAGAAAAATATGGGCATGGATAATGGGGATGTCAATGCTGCAAATACTTGCTTTGACAATATGCAGAACTGTCTGGTATTTTTATAGTTAAACCAGGCAACAGGGAAAAAGGGAGAATAAGGATAGCCCGGGGAAAAGAAACCGGAAGTAAATCACATCTTCCAAGTTGATTGGAAGATGTGAACCATGACCCCAAAATAAGGGGGGGGGGAAATGCTTAGAATGTATATGCGTAACGGAAAAGAAGCCAGACCTAAGCATTTCCACCATGCTGTACTGACATCTCTGTAACCTTAATAAATGCTATTAGGAGAAA
Source organism: Protobothrops mucrosquamatus (assembly GCF_001527695.2). NCBI lineage: Eukaryota > Metazoa > Chordata > Lepidosauria > Squamata > Viperidae > Protobothrops > Protobothrops mucrosquamatus. The sequence continues at coordinate 109,928 of NW_015388483.1, forward strand.
ATATGCCTGAAAGTCCTTTTAAGTGTTTCGTTAATCAGACACATGACAGGGGACATATGAACATGATACAACTATACACATACACACACACAGCCCAATTTAAAGGACCCCATAATAGTTATTGTAATGGCCATTTATATTGTGCATACATATACACACATATATTTTCAAATGTTAAAAAAAATACCTTGTTAGTTCTTCTATATAGCCTTGGGATTTCCAGGGCACTTTTCAAGTAGCTAAAGCAAGAATCATTTAAGTCCTGAATTATCTTACTGTTTAAAGTTGGCCAGGAACTTAGTAAAGAATTCTTTGAATCTTCTAGTGCTCCTATTGAAGAAATATATACATTTATACACAGTAAAATCTAAACATCCCAAGCCAGCCTTAGGTATATGGATATTTTCCAATTCCTCTGAAGTACAGTTAAAAACAAATACAAACAGAGCTGGACTGTACTACTTAAAATTATATATTATGATACAACTGCTTCAATATTATGTTTCACAGAGATATAAAAGAGCAGGTTTTAAAACACCGCCTGTTCTCTTAGCTGTACTTGGCAAGTGTCCAAGTGAGTCAGAATTCTGCAACCCTCCTTCACTCACCCCCATTCATTCCCTCTTTCACGTCATTTTAGAATCAAGTAGTTTACATGTGTAATTGAAAGATCTGCAAACACTAGCAGAGAAATATGCTTAAGAACCAGTAATGTATTCATCCCAAAGGAGGAAAAAGAAGATTAAGCAAATCCATTTCCTCAAACATTGAGAGATTTCTTCAATTTCAATTTTCCTCATTCAATTTAACATTTTCTGTCTTTGTAAACACATTGCCTGGTAAATATATATTTATCAAAAGTTGAATACATTAGAGAGAGAGAGATAGAGAGAGATACAGAAATGTTTACCTGAGATGCAAGCTATATTCTTGAAGCCAATCATGTCAAGTTTTGGTTGGATCATTTCCAAAAGTTCAGGAAGCTGAATGAAAAATATGCAAGGCATTATGAGTACATAACCTTCAGGTATCTGACACACTGATGCAGAAAAAGTTCTTGCGTACAAGACTGTAATGTTTCTGCAAATCTCTTTGCTGAAACACACACACCAAATAAAGAAGGCATCAGCAACATCTTACAATAAAGGATTCTGTATTCAGTACCTGTGTGTGACCCATGCCAGCCTTCCATACATACAGTTTCTAGAATTAAACAGGTGTACCTGACATAATAATAACAACGAGCTATTTAACCAACTATGGAAAAGGAATAAAAATTACACTTTAAACAATTTGATTCGAACACCTAGAAAGTTGCATGTTAACAGTTTAAATTTTTTTGAACTGGTAAGACTAAAGGGGTGAACGGATCACTTATCCTACTTTTACCTCAATGATAAGAAACCGAGATAAAAGTTGATAACCAAAACAGCAGCCACAAATGTTAAAGAATAATTTTCGTCAGGACACATTATGATATTTATAGGTTTTCTGTGTTAGAGAGAGTCAGGTAAATCAGTAATATCTACAAACCCATTCCTGAAGTCGATCCAAATCTGCAGCAACAAACACAAGCTGGGTGGTAGATATAGAAGGTAAGGGCTGAGCATTTGGACCAGACTCATTTCCTTGATCTTCAACAGAGTTCAGCGAGGATTCCTTGCTTGCCAATGTTTTTTTATGGTCTTTCACAGTTTCATTAGAGACAGGCCTGAGCAGAAGCTATTCCGTTTATAAAAAAAAAAGAGTGACAAAGAGCAATATTATAGAGAAATCCATGAACATTTATCTTACGTTTGTCAAAACTTTTGTGTTATTTGTTAAAGACAGATGCTAATTTTGTATCAGTTTAATTTCTTAATATTCCTAGCCTAAGATTCTCAGCATGAAAAGTTGGCTGTGTGACTGGATCAGTCACTCTCTCTCTCAGTCCAATCTATCTCACAGGTTTGTTGTCACAAGCAAAAGAGGAAGAGGGAATATTATGTATGTTTGCTGTCTCGAGTTTACTTATGAATTAATAAGGTGTGATAAAATAAATAAATTAAGTAAGTAAGCCTGGTGGAAGGCAGCCACTGTTTTTCTCACCTCATTAATGAAGACTGAGTAGCGGGCTAGAATCTGCAGTGAAAGCTTCCACAATCGATCAGTTAGCAATGGTAGAAAAATCTGAGCTGACCAGCACTTCTGTAAGCTAGCCCACGTCATGTGTGTTGCCAAAAGGCAATACGAACTTCCAGCTGCCAAGAAACAACAGAGGTAGTTCAGTTATGATCAATGTTACATTTAAGACATTATCTTATTGACTTTGCTTTTATTTTCTAATCTCCAGGCTTCACTCCTGGCACAGTTCCTCTTCTAGAGGAAATTCTGCAAGTGTAGTTTTACAGCATTTCCTCAAAAGTTGCTTATGGGATGTCCCCTTGGTGGAAAATCTGTGCATCTTTCTACAAGCCAGAAGTTCTTCTCTCCAGCCAGTTGCAAGGGGAGATGGTTTTGCACTCTTCCCTCGTGGCTGTTGAAGGCTCATTTATTTAATTTTTTCTCAAGTCTCAATTATAGCAACTAGCCATCTTTTGACCAACTTTGTACTTGCAAATATAAAAGGTAAGCACGATTTGCAGAAGTTACATAGCAGAGGAGATGGAAAAGTGGGAAACGGTTGCTTCCTTAATAACTAGTTTATTTTGTAAAAAGAATACTATCCAACATTATAAAATGATGGATTGCAGACAGTAAACTATAAAGTAGAAACCTGGGGCACATTTTACCTTTTGTTTCATCAGTGCTACCCATGAACAGTTCTTTATTTAGTGGGAAACATTATAAGTCAATTCTACCTTCGGTCAGAGTTGTAATAAAAACAACTCTTCTTCAACATTTGGACATATATTTCTCTTCTTTTGTTCAATTCATTTGCTTTTGTTCTAAGCAAATATTACATGGATCATGATAATGTGAGCTGATCACTATCACAAAATTTCTGGTCAGCAGAGCAGCACTTTTTATATGAAGATTTTTTAAAAATCCCAGCAATGGAAAATAAGTATTTTTCTTATGTTATCTAAATATAAAAAGCATGAGGTATGCATGTTAAATAAAGAGAAAAAACTTTACCTGGAGTCTCTTCTAAGCCATCAAAAAGAGCTGCTTCTAAAGCTTCAGCAATTTCTCTAAATCTAAAAGAACCACAAAATATCTTTTGTGAAACCCCGGTGAAAGTAAGGTTAGCAATTAACATCTGGCAGTTTAGTGACGCAAGCTATCAATCTAATCCTACCAATTGTATCTCAAATCTGAATATCACACAGAAGTTCTAAGAGGATATTTTTAGTGCTGTGGAATCCCCACCCATAACTTCAACTTGGTTTCTCTGTGGTGATTTCCCAGCATTACCTAAAGACTGGTTCCCTTTTCCAGATGTTTTAATCTTAAGAAACCTTAGTACCTTCATCCGAGAAATGATCAACTCATTGTGGTTTCACTTAATAAGTATGCTACGATGCATCTCTCTTCATCTCTCTCTCTCTCTCTCTCTCTCTCTCTCTCTCTCTCTCTCTCAAAATAAACTATGAAACAATTAAAAGCTAATAAAAAACTAATTTTACGATTAACCTAAATAAATGCACTGGACAAGAGATTCTTTTGATAAGATTCCTCACAAAATCTATCACCCAAAAGCACTCATGCCTGTTGCTAAATGAATCCTGTGATCAAAAAAGATTAGGAGATGCATGACGCGTCACTGTCTATAAGGGTGAGAGAAAGAGATCTAGGTAAGTGGATAAATAGGTTGCATGCAACATAGCTCTTGATTATACATCTGGATTGCTAGTCAATTTTAGAAGGAACATCTGACAGATGGAAAGGCCAGACCCACATAACAGGAGAAAGGGATTTGTAGAAAAGAAGGTGTGGGGATTTCTAGACCTCTGAGACCTCTTCATAAGCTTCAGCACAGATTTTTCTAACCTCTCTTGTTTTCATTGTAACTTGCAATCCAACAACGGAGATTTTGTAATCTGGGACAAAATTCAGTATTATTTGAGAGGAGCTAAATTATAATTGGGAATCTTAGAAGAAAGGAGGACAACTGCTTCTTAATTATGCCTACAATCTCCTACACAGCAGGAATAAAAACAGCATAGAAACTCTTTCTGATGACCTACAGTTAGGTCTTTTGACCAAAGCACCTTTCGTTTTCCACTGATTTACAATGGACACTGGCACAAAGTTCTGCAAATAATTCTAGGGGATAGAAATCAATAGTTCTTTCCGATACCTTGAAAACTTTTGTTTAAAAAGAACGATAAACTTTTAAGAGGGCTTTTTCAATCAGGCTTGTTTCAGAAAACAGCTTAGGTGCTGACAGTGTATAAAATCTTATTTCTGTTTAACTGAACTCATGGTAATTTCTATCATTTTTTCTGGAGAAATGCGATAGATTGTAAAACTAAAATCACACAGAAGTGAAAAGTTTCAATGAAATTGATCAAGAGGTTTTATTACACTTACATTGTTGCAGTTTAATAAAGCTTGCATAAACATGGATAGAAATAAGGGTTCTAAAATAATAAGATTTATATATTCAGATCTCAGATGTTCCCGAAGGCATACTTTTTGAAGAGGTATTCCCTTACATTTGGGGGGGGGGGAAGGGGAGAAGCTCATTTTTAATACATTTTTTCACTTGCATATTTGAAAATGTTCTTTATATCATCTAAGAATAAAACCAAGACACTGACCTTATTTGGAAATAAACTGGCAAATTCCACTTATCATTAAAGCTCTGGTAGGAAGGATGTAACCTCAATCTTTTTACGCTGGCTTGTGAACCACATTGCCGTTCAAACTTCCGTACAAAATCCATACTTAGGTTGTATTTCTGAAGGCAAAAAGCATGCATTAAGTTGTGTATCTAATCATTTACTTCTCTATCCAATCACTTTATCTCATTTTGAAAACTATGAAACTAGAAACAATATCCTATTAGCAATGGAGATATTTACGTGAAGAGAGAATAATATATTTTTTTGATTACATTTACATAAAACTGCACTGAATCAGAATGTTAAGTCTCCTATGTTTTGTCCACCATGCCTCAGATTCAGTTCATATTACAGAGTACAAACTTTCTCTTACAATAGTATTCATCTCTGTAAATGAAGAACATATCTTAGTTGCAATTGAACAAATTATGTTAAATATATATTTAAATCTAACAGTCTGTATCCCTTGGTTTATCACTGCAAACTGTGGTGAATATATAAATTTAAAATTACCTCATGAAATAAATCTGGGTTTCCAGGATTAAACAGAGACGGCAATTTAATTTCTAAACCACGAATGATTTCTGGCCATACGGAATTTACCAAGAAATCATATCCAGGAACTGTATTCCCTCTTTCACTGCAAGATTAAATCAATATTCCTTCTATAAATAGCTCTAATAAAAAAATTCAGAATTTACACAGAGTATTGCATATGTTGCAAGACATTTTTTAGAAACAGATTTCTTGAACACTGTGGATTTCCAGCAATTGTAAGATGCATTGGATTCTAACACTGGAATATTTTATTTATTTTTTTTTTTTTTACAAATCATACCTATGCAAAGAGGTGGCAGTTGAGCATAGGGACCTATAGGGACCACCTGAGTAAAATAGGCAAGCATTTTATACCATATACTAATATACGGCATAGTGACAATTTGGTTATATTGTAGTCCACACTGTTCTCATTGCAAATGTAAAGGAATATTACTAAGTTATTTTTCTGAAATTCACTCGAGATGCATAAAGAAGAAAGCACGCCAATACATTTCTAGAACCTGAATACAAACTATTATGAGCAATTATCACTGCAAATTGAAGCCAAAGAATGCTTCCAGATAGGCAGCTCTTAAGCTATCCTTTCATTGTCTTCCAATGAAAGTCAAACGTGGGACTGCAGTTGAGCTACTGCAGTGCCAGTGGTATTGTGCTTCATGAGTGTGCTCATATCCTGTCCATATCCAGAGACTTTCTGCATGTTCTCCCCCTGTAACATTTTTTATCTGAGTCCAACTTAGTTTGTAGAATTGAGCTGTGAAAATTGGGGTGAATACAGGTGGTGCATAAGGGATCCAATTTCCTTTCAAACAAGTACCCTTTAACGTTAAATGTTCATATTATAAAGGCCTCCAGGACTTTATGTGTGAATGCAGGACACGTCTCAACAGATGTATGGCTTTTCCAATTACATTTACAGTGGCCTTAAGAATGTAGAGAATGGACTTCCGGTGGGACGGCGCGCCGATGGCGGCTCTTTTCGGAGCCGTCCGCTTGGGAAGGCGTCAGAGCCAGCATGAACAGCGGTCAGCAGCTGTTCAGCGGCTTGGAACCTTGTGCCCCGGGAGAAGGGGTCGAGGTGAGTACTCCTGGATAGGAGTAGAGTCCCAAAAGCTCTCCCTTTATCTCGGGAGAGCG
>NW_015388483.1:120142-138189 GCF_001527695.2 Protobothrops mucrosquamatus
GTGAGTGGGGGCATGTATTAATTGGGTCAAGTCCAAGGCCGTCATGGAAGCCAAGAACTCCTGAGCTGCCGCCGACGTCTCACCCACTGATGGCAGGTTGAAATCCCCCAAGACCATAAGTCTGGGGGTCCCAACCGCCACCCCGGCTATCACGTCAGCCAGCTCAGGCAGGGCTGTTGATACATAGCAGGGAGCCAGGATATATTTACCACCTTAGTTATTTGTAAAAATAATAAAGGTGGGTAAATAAATAAATAAATAAATAAAAATTAAACATTGTTAACAAATGAATTTATGAGGCTTGAATTCATTTTATTTCACTAGGAATTAAAAATGTATTCTATTATACTGCAATAAACTTATAGCTGAATTAGAAATTTATTACATATCAGAGCTGTTACTGTTATTGTATAAGCCAATTTGAAAATCATTTTAAAACTGTTAGAACCTGCCTTGAAATCTCAAAGATCATTTTACAAATTGTAGAAAGAAACAGACTATCTTCCACCCTATATATTCTCTAATGTAGCAATTGCCCATTTTTCAAAATATGTGATGAATTAAATACACCATCTTGGACAGTGGTGGCGAACCTATGGCACGGGTGCCAGAGGCGGCACTCAGAGCCCTCTCTGTGGGCACGTGCGCCGTCGCCCCAGTCCTAGGCCTTCAGCTGGGTTTTATAAAACCTTTTCGCTTTAGGCCTCTGCCGCTGTGTGCAAAAAAAAAAAAAAAAAGGTTCAATCAGTCAATTTCAATTTCTCAGAGGAAAAAAAAGATCTTGCAAAGTTGGAATTGATTGATTGAATGTTTTAGTCCCACCCAGTCTGCCATTACCACCACAGCCACGCCCACCCAATGGGGCATGCCCACCCAATTGGCCACACCCAGCCAATGGGCCACACCCACCCAGCACTCGACGATGCATAAGTGGGTTTTGGGTTGCAGTTTGGGCACTCAGTCTCTAAAAGGTTCGTTATCACTGATCTTGGATATATCTCTTGATGTGATTTTGGCCCTCATAAACGAACTACTTGAACTTGAAACAAACAGTTCCTAGATTTTCATGGCCCTGTCTAGGAATGCCATAATTTTCTGTCACATCCACATACATAAACACTGCGCTGAAATTAAAATAAATCAAATAGTAACTATCCAAACCACAATGAAAATACATTAAATTACATCCCTACATCTCACAGAAATACTGTATTATTTTGGGGGGATACATTAAAAAAATGGTGAGGAAAAACTGATTGCAGAGTACTTCTTAAAAGTTAGAAATGAATCCTATGTGAAAGACTTGGATCTAGGACTAAAAAAAAATCATTATGCCAAGTAAAGTAAGGATAAGATTAGATATTCAAGATGACAAATAACTAATGTGACTTTCTGCATGATAAATCACAAATATAAAGTATTAGTCATGGTAAAGTGGGTGAGAAAAGAATATTGACACTATTTTTTCTTAATCATTAAAATGAGCTACATTGCAATGAAATACAGTCAGCAGATATCTATTTATTACCGAAGATAATGAATACTAAAGATCACTCCCTGGCCATCAGAGCCTCTGTTCATATAATTTAAAGACTGTTTAACAGAAGCTAACAGAAATCTGTTAACAAAATGTAACAACAAGGAAAAAAACAGATTTAAATTACCTTGAAATGCCTCCTCCTGTTACCTCACGTAAGAGACGGCAATGGAGAGGAACAAACTCCAGCAATTTTGAATACATAGTCTGGAGACCATTTGGATGAGACTGAACATACTGTTCTATAATCACCTATGAAAAAGCCTCAGTGTCAAACCTCAAACTAAAGTTCACACATTTTTAAAAAAGACACTTTGAGCCTACAGTCCCAATCCCTGTTTTTATACAGCATGCTCAATATGTTAATTTTACGGGAGGAGGATAGTGGTTAATTCAGCCTAAAAGATTTATCTGCGATTTTTAATACATGTCACATAATTAACAGCCTTCTTTTATCACTGGTAACTCCAATGCTATTCAGTGATAATCATGCTGCTTTCTGCTCTAGCTTTTGGAAAATCAGAGCTGGCAGGGCCACTGAGTCCAACTACCTGCTCAGTGCAGAAATCCAAATTAAAGTATCCCTAACATATATCAGTCTCCAACTTATGTTAATCTCTGCTTGAAACTTGCATAAAAGAGTCCACTCTTTTCCTTCTTTTGTAAAACGAAGAGTCACAGATATGGATAGTGTCCGTTCTTCCATCAGTTCCCTCTAGCATCACTTACCTCGTCTATATATGGTTTCACAAGGACTTCGCCAACTAATGCCTCGGCATCCCGTGTTTTGTCTATTGTTGCATAGGTACGTAGGCAATGTCGTATTATGTCGATGTTAGAGGTCTGAAGTCCTTCTAACAGCAGCCCTTCTAGAGATTGCTGCAGTGTTGCTGTTATGCCAACTATACGCTATGATTTTCAAAACAGAATGAGGACAATTGTTAACTGCATTGGGAAAATGAATGAGATTCATTAATATCATTAATTTATTTAAAAGTGCATATTATTCTCAAGAATAATATAATTAATATCAGATTAAACAAACTGATTATGAATCATGGGTTGCTGGCTAACAGTCCATTGAAGCTTAAGCGACAAAGTATTTGTTAGTCTTTAAGGCAAGCAAGAGAATAATATAGCAACTGAAAGGGAAACTAAGATTCCATTTAATTAATATTCGCATCTAAACGTTACCATAAATACAAGCAATTATTTTTAAGAAGCATTTATTTGGTATTTGAAGCATATACTTATTGAAATATATTGCTTTTAATGGATTGCTTTTACTTGATTTAAAGTTAAATGTAAACTGAATCCCCTTGACATTCCCTAGGCGACAGGAGTGTAACCGATATATTTTATATTTTTCTGTTTTGTTTTGATCTCAAATATGCACCAAAGACTGCCATTCCTTTGGATGGCATCATTTAACTCAAACCTATTTAAAGCTGATTAGTAAAAAGACTCACAATAAAATAGAAAGCAATGTTGCTGTGGGTGTTAAACCAGATAGCATACTTACTGGTTTCAGTTTATCTAAAAGGGGCATTCCTTTGCTCTGTACCGCATGAAATTGCAACTGGTTGAATTCGGTAGCGATTCTCTCTAAAATCTGTCCGGTCAGAAGTGGACTTGAATTGGCACACAGAAAGACATAAATTCAGTATAAAAAACAGTACATAATTTATTTCTCCATTTCTCTCTTTCCCTGTGTTTGAGTATATAAATATATAGAAGGGGAGTTTCTGTAATCTGTTCTGAACTATCAGCACTAAATTTAGCAGGACCAATAGACCCAATAAGAAGGCTCCGCAGCTTAGGAAAGGAATAGCTTTGAATTGTAATAGCTGAAATTACTACAAGAGGGAACAGACCTAGATCACACGATTACAGTGGCCCAAGCCCCACCTTTATTTCCCCTCATGTAAATAAATGAGTGACAGCTTTTCATTTACCTAGAGAAATAATTCCTTAAGCCAGGGATCCCCAACCCCCGTCCGTGGACCAGTACCGGGCCGTGGCATGCCAGCAACTGGTCCGCACCAAAGCCCCATCCGTGGGATGCAGGCAGCACACAAAACCACGGCCCCTCTGATCCGCAGACAAACCTTTCTCCATGGAACTGGTCCCTGGTGCCCTAAAGGTTGGGGACTTCTGCCTTAAGCCATGAAACTTGGGCCATTTTTTTAACAACAGTGTACCTGTGGCTGATCATATGCATCTGAATTAGTTTTAGAACAGCTTCTTTTTAAACACTCGTTTTCCCTCAGAGAAAAGAAGAAAACCGTGTCTTATAAAGCATACACAGCATCATCAGCCATGGAGGACTCATATAAATTTCAGAAAGATTGGGCTACTCATGTATATAGGAATATAAAAACACACAAATTATATTACATAAATTAAATCATTAAATTTGTTGATATGCATATAGCAGTAATAGTAATTCAGGGAAAATATTATGACTACGGCTGCATTTTTTGAAAAGAGTTTTTAGAGACCCATAGCCTCAATATTCAATTAGTTTATTCGAGAAAGCCCTGAGAAAATAAATATGTTATCCCATACTGGTCTTTTGGGAAGCAAAGATATGCTCTTCTAAATGTTTAGTGGAACTTATTATTTTATCATATAATTATAAAAAGACCAATTATACGTTATTGCTAAACATATCCAAAGAAAAACAAATTGGTGAATGAAAATAAAATTTAATTGTCATACCTGCTTACTTCTAATGATGTTTCTTTTGAATTTTGGGAGTGTAGAATTTTCTCTATCTTCTCAACTGATTTAATAACTTGAATAAGTCTCAAGACACAGACCTAATTTTAAAAAAAGCAGATATAACTGTTTTTAAGGTTGATTTTGATCTGCCTTTAAACCTAAAATAGTCTGGCTCTGCTATATCAATTTTCTCTGATTACTGTCTGCTAGATACCGATATTTCTGAACACAGCAAAAAGTATGTTGAAGTGAACTGAGAGAATGTACAAGGATTAAATTGCAAAGCATTATACAAGAGCAGAGTGAATGAGTCAAGAGGAAGGAGAAAACTGAGAAAGTTGTAATTGGAGGGAACTGATGAGATTTTTTAAAGAGAGGAACAAAAGGGAATGCAGGAAGCAATGTATGGCTGTGCTGGAAGCAAGGACAGAAAGACATAGAGAGGTATAGAGAATGGGATTGGGGCAAAAGAGATGTAGTTCTTATATCTTTACTTTCTTTGGCTAATCTCCCTGACAGTGAGGACAATTAATCAGTGGAATAGCTTGCCCCCAGAAATCGTGGGTGCTCCATCAATGTAGATTTTTAAAAAGAGGCTAGACAGTCACTTGTCTGAGATGGTATAGGTCAGTGGTGGCAAACCTATGGCACAGGTGCCAGAGGCGGCACTCAGAGCCCTCTCTGTGGGCACACGCGCCGTCGCCCCAGTCCTAGGCCTTCAGTTGGGTTTTATAAAATCTTTTCGTTTTAGGCCTTCACTGCTGTGTGCAAAAAAAAAAAAAGTTCAATCAATCAGTCAATTTCAACTTCTCCCGGAAAAAAAAAAGATCTTGCAAAGTTGGAATTGATTGATTGAACTTTTTAGTCCCACCCAGTCTGCCGTCACCACAGTAGCCACGCCCACCCAATGGGCCACACCCAATTGGCCACACCCAGCCAATGATTTATTTCTCCGGTACTCGACGATGCATAAGTGGGTTTTGGGTTGCAGTTTGGGCACTCGGTCTCTAAAAGGTTCGCCATCACTGGTATAGGTTCTCCTGCTTGAGCAGGGGGCTGGACTAGAAGATCTCCAAGGTCCCTTTCTATTCTGTTCTGTTCTGTTCTATTCTATTCATTTCTACTTTGCCTACCCCAAAAGGAAATAGCACAATGTATGCATATACAAATGCTTATATAAGTCCCCCAAAGAACATATTTGAATGCATTCTATACTTTACAAATGGGAAATATAAACTATATTAGAAATAATAATCTTATAAGGTAAATCTGGAACTAGAATTAGCCAACTTTTCAGTTTGCTGTCTTAAAGGATAGCACAAATAACTAGCATGTAGATGGTACTCCAAGCAGTAAAGGCACTCTGAGCAGTCACCTATCAGCCTACAATAAGATCAAAAGTAGTAAATAAATAAACAAATCTACAAAAAAAACCTTTGTGCCAGAAAAATAATCAAATACAAAACACATGCATCATAGGACAGATCTCCATTTATAGCAATTTTCCATTCACTTTCTGAAACAGCCAAATTTCACCAGGTTTCCAAAAAAACAACATGATTTAATGATTAGATTTCAAAACAGAGATACATTCATTTTCATCTACTTATGTTGCTCTTTTGATGTACAAATACAATCAAATACCTTTTTTTCCCTGATATCTTCTTGTTTAGACAAACGGTCATCAATTGCACGTATTTCTTCACTAACACATGACTTAAGACTCTATGGAACATCAACAAAAGTGTAAGCTTCACAATGTTTCTTTAATGAAACAACAAAACATGCACCTATTAACACAATACATTTTGCAAATGGACAACATCTTAAGAAAAAGCCAAGAAATTTTAGCCAAAAAAGTGTCCAAGCAGTACTTCAACTATACAATGTCATGACATTTTGTAGAATAAGAATTGTTCCAGTATCAACAAATTACATCAGTTATCTTTGTGCATGAGTGGTTCATATTCATTCCAACAATTTCATTTCATTTCAATCATTTCAATTTTTTAGGTCATCCAATTATTCCTGCATGACTTCCTGGGCTTTAATAATAGCTCCTACTTTTAATTTCATACAAACTAAAGCTAAAAATTATTAAGCAAGGAACTCTTACTTTCTTAAATTTATTTTTAATTGACTGTGTTAGCATTCTTATCCACATTGTTGGATTCTCAAAACAGGAAAGTCTTAACTTATATATCTAAGAATAAAATAAACCCAAAGAAAATAGAGTATTTCACTTTCTAAAACCTGGTATTTTTAATGGTAAGATCATAAATAGTATATCTGCAATGGAACACTCAGCACAATTATCCACACTGGCTTCCTTAATAGATTCACCTACTCGGATTCATTTTAAAGAGAACTAAAGTGAAACATCATTTGATAGCATTTTGAATCCCCTCTACTTTTGTGTAGAATTGGGTGGCCTTATAAATGTAATAAATACTTAAATTACACCATAGTTTTTTTCTTAAAAACTGGAAGAAACGGCCTAGATGGAACTATTTCCAAATGGATTCACAGTTGGCTAAACAATAGTAGCCAACACGTGATCCATAATGGGTCTATGTCCACATGGTAGGAGATATGAAGTGAGGTACCTCAGGTTTTGTCTGGGACTCAATACCGTTTGACATCTTCATGAATGACTTAGATGAGGGAATCAGATATCAAGAATCAGTGTGATTTTAGGTGGTAACAGCAATCTCCCCCAAGCTTTATGTCATCTGAATATTTTATGAGCACTCTGATTATGATATCTGATTATGATCAAATGTCAAGAATCTTGATACATTTGAACATTGGACCCTATCCAACAAAATGTTGTTCAGTGTCAGGATACATAAAATTCTGCACCTAGGCAGGAAGAACCAAATGTATAAATGCAAGATAAGAGGTGCCTGGCTTAGCTATATTTCTTGTAAGAAAAATTTGGAGATCTTGGCAGACCACAGATTAAATCTTTTTAGAAATGATTCAGAGAAAATTCAGTTGATTTTTCAGCCTTTCTCCTAGAGTAAACAGGTGTTCAACAAAAATATAATGTGTGGGACTATAGTTAAAATTGCTTAATTGAAAACATACAGAGTAAGTCCCAAGTATTATAAATCATTTGCTGAGCTCTCAACCCAGTTATTTTAACTTGAAAAAAATCTTATCATATAAACGTATCATAACATCCCATAGTACTGATTTATTATTTGCTCTTCTTATTCAATGCAAGACAAAGTTTGACTTAGGCACTTTAAAATTTCAGCTCAACAGAAAAAGATAATTTCAACAGACCTACGTGCTAAGAAAATGTAATACTTTGCAGTCATTCACAAATGAGAGTAAATGTATATGTTTAATACGTCTTGAATTAAGTACTGATTTACAAATCCAGTTGTTTATTATTCTAAAAAAAAGTATTTATCCATGTATATAACTCTGGAAAACTTAGCTATTAATGAATAACTGAATAGCTGGTTTGGTCTAGTGGCCCAAGCTAGATACTACTATACCATGAGTTCTAGTCCTGGATTACACAAAAATACTAGTTAAGTGACTTTGGGCCTAATTTGGAATATTAGATATGTTGACTATTGTGGTTTTAATTGCAACAACTATTATGATTTTAACTGTAAGCCACCCAGAGTAACTTTGCAAAGTAAGATGAGTGGCATATAAATTTAATAAATAAAATGTTCATCATCTGAATTTTTTTTACAAAAATAATAAAGATGGGAATCTACTGTAAATAGCTAAATGCATAATAACTATAAATTCTGTTCCATTGTTGATATTTTCAGGTTTTTTTTTCTTACCATGCAGAGATGTTCTTAAAATGTTGAACATTTTGTTTTGGAATTCTTAAATTCCAACCTTTAAAAAAACCCTGTCTATAAAGCGTTATTTACAGGATTATAAAATATCTATGAGGCACCTATAGCCTTTACATTAGAAAATATTTCAGAACATACCATAACTTCTTCTCGCAACTGTCCCAAAGGCACTGAAAGCTGATTAAGGGCTTTGTCCATGCCAACCTAAAGAAATTCCCAAAACATATTACTATTAATGAGCAGTTAAAAATAAAATCAAAGGAATGTTTTTAGGTATTTCATTTTTTTCCTCTCGCTTCTTTACTGATATATTCTAGTTGTTGATGTTTTATTTTCTAATTTTTTGTGTGTTAAAACTAAACGTCAAATATTAGGCATGTGAAACAGATTCTGTAATGTATTCCATTTCTACTGAGAGCAAATGTTTAAAAATGTATCTACGGTCAACTTTTCTTTATATGCTATATTTCTAGGGACTGCCCATTTTAGTCCTAACACCAGCACTAGCTTTATTAAATAGCCAGTTTTCACAGAAAGCTGATTGGGGGTGGTGGTGGTAGGCAAGGGATAAAACACATATATTGCCGGGTCATGTAAACTCCTTACATGTAATATAAAAGTGCAGAGTTTGTATCACAACACATTTTTTTTTTGTCATTTTGATGTCATTGTGGCTGTGAATGCTTCCACTTTTGGGGCGCTTGTATCTCTCGATCTCTTATTTTTTAGTACTTTGAGACATTTTGGCTTTATTGTATATCTTTGATTTTTTACTGGTAGATATTTCCTGTGGTAACATGGCATTTGCTTACTTATTGTATGCTACAAATCTTTCAGTGCTTACTTTTGAAATGAAATATTTACTGACAGAAAAAAAAGCAGACAATATACCCTGTGGTAAGATGGGCAGCCAATAAATTTTATAAATAAATAAATATATAACTCAGTAGCAAATCACTTTGTTCTTTATTTAGGTCACAAATTGCCTGCTCTGGAGAGCCTACGTGCTAAAATGTGCATCTACCATGTGCCACATGCTCTCTTCTCAACAGGGTACATTATCAGACTGCAGGCAGCCTGTTAAATAGCTTGGAACTAGACCAGAAACTCTTAAAGTCACATTGAAACTAATAGGATAACTAGTCATACAACTAACTTAACCATTGTGGATTTAAATTGGACCTCATCATAAATAATTTTATTTGCAATGACATTTCTTTCTATGGCATATTTAATCTTAGATGCTCGGGGAATATATAATATAAATGGTATAATATGCACTAAACACATGTAAGGCAATCTGACAATTTACCAGGTTGGTAGAGAGATTAACAAAGTCTGCATAATCCTTGTTTATTAATTCAATCATGGCGGTTTTAAGAAGCTTGTAGTATAATTCAAGGTCATCACGAAGTTCTTCCAACTGAACACGTTTTCTGCACTCTGACACAAAGTGATCAACATCGAAGTCTGGCTGCGAAAGAGAAAAGTATAAAATGAGCATAATTGTTGAGAAATGATCTATCATACAAACTGTAATTCTTTATTTTTTAAAAAAAAAACAGGATTTACTTATTTATGAAATATATAGGCCACTGCAATGCTAGGACAATGGGTAGCGTGCATTATAGGGCTATCTCTACATATCATCGAATGAGAAAGACTGGGAAAACAATCAATTATTCAGAAACAAAAGCATAGCACAGGGGTCCATTACCCATTCTTGACTCAAATCGTGGGGAAAGAAGGACTTTTTTTTAAAGATGAGGGCAATACAAATCTTGGGGGAACTGTCCTCCAGAGGGCAGGCATTGTGAAAGAGACAGCCTGCTTTCTGCATTCCACCAGGTGACATTGTTTAATTGATATTTAACTAATATGCTTATGAAACTTCCTGAAGAGACAATGAACTGATTACCAAGGTGCCCTTTCAAAGTTGTACTGCTGAAGGACAGGGTGAAGTCATAAATAATCTGTTGTTTTGAGTTTATTCTAGGTGGTTTTGGGTTCTTTTTAACAGGAGGAAAATTTACATATGACAACTTGGGATGAGTTCTAAGGAAGCAATTGAGGAGCTTTGAATTCAGAGATCAGTGTATGTTCTTGACCTTTCTGCAGGCATAGCAAGGCAACACTAAGTATATCAATGCTGTGTAATCATTAAGTTGTTGGTCTAGGCTGGGGATATAAAATTTGGCTTGATTGGAAAAAATAAAATCTAGAATCAACAAATGGAGCTAAACGATAAGGGGATTTTAGACGTTAGTACTGTACTTCTTGCTTCCCAAACTAGAAAATTCAATGCCACAATATATAATGATGACCTAGGAAGTCTTCAAAGAAAATTATCCAAGTTCATACAATATAAGCATTCAATGGGCATGAACACACTACAACTATACCTTTACTATCAAAGTCAGCGTGATTCTGAATCTCAAAAATATCATCCATTTGGCTTTCACACAGGCATCTATTTAGTCACTGGTGGAATACATTCCAGTTTCTTTCTGGGTGCAATTCAAGGTGCTGGTCATTACCTTTAAAGACCTATTATTGTCAAGCTGCGGGAAGTCAGAAAATCCAGGCAATTCAAATGAATATAAAGGTTTATTGCAAGCTTAAGCTCTCTCCCAGAATCTCAACTACTAATGGTCAAAACAAATTGCTGGTAGATAAGAGTCAGTGGAAATCCAGGTGGGCTGGACTTAGATCCTTTGTGGACGTGAATGCTGCGTTTGACCCCTCCTTCAGCTGCGTTTGACCCCTCAAGATGCTGCGTTTGACCCCTCCTTCAGCTCAGCCTGGTCATGTCCTACACACCTATATGGCACAAGGCCAGTTTATCTGCAGGACTGCCTTTCACTAAGGACTTCTATCCATTCCTACCAGGTCAGCTAGGGTGGGCACACTCCTAGTGTCTTCTAAATATTGCCAATTGACAGGAGCTAGGAAGTGCACCTTTTCCGTGACAGCCCCTGCTCTCTGGAATACCCTGCCCCCTGAACTTTGGCAGGTCTCTACCCTGCTAGCCTTTCATAAAACTTTGAAAACCTGGCTCTTCCCCCAAGCACTGGGCTAAGATTAGATGACCGCACATCAAAAGTTTGACCGTTTGGAATTTTTTTTGTTTTTCATGTGTTGAGGCATACATTTAATACGCTTTTGTATGTTGCTTTAAATTTTGATTGGGGAGGCTCCCAGACTTGGTTATAAGATGGCTATATAAATGTTTTAAATAAACTTAGGTAACTATTGGATTTAGGTCTAATACAACATTGCTCTACTTATACCTATACTGTTCTTTTCAAGCCAAATTCATTTCTAACAGCTCCTACAACATACTACCTGGGCTGCATATATTCTAACATCTCAGGTCTAGATGTAGTTAATTAGGAAAGGAGTCCCCACAGATTTTATTTCACTAGCCCAGGGGTAGGCAACCTTGGCTCTTTTATGACTCGTGGACTTCAACTCCCAGAATTCCTGAGCCAGCCATGCACAGGTCTCAAACCAAGGCTGCCGACTTTTCAGCTGACAAGCCCAGCATCTTCACCACTGAGGTCTCGTGCTGCCTGATAGTTAGTTAGGTTAATATAAAACAAACAAGAATTCCAATGAGCAAGAAAAATATACAGAGCTG
The DNA here is from genome assembly GCF_001527695.2 of Protobothrops mucrosquamatus. Taxonomy (NCBI): domain Eukaryota; kingdom Metazoa; phylum Chordata; class Lepidosauria; order Squamata; family Viperidae; genus Protobothrops; species Protobothrops mucrosquamatus. The sequence goes on from NW_015388483.1 coordinate 131,874, forward strand.
TATGTAACAATTAGTGAGTCAAATGTTTGGATGAATAGCTAGGTGCTGATATAATTTCAAGTTCAATTTGTCTTCCATTTTCTCAGTATGTACACACTATAGTTCAGAGAAGAGCAACTAAAATGATCAAAGGCCTGAAGACTAAAACATACAAAGAATGGCTGCAGGACTTGGTTTGGCTAATCTAAAGAAAAGAAGAAACAGAGGTGACATGATAGCAGTATTCCAGTATTTGAGGGGCTGCCACCAAGAAGAGGGCATCAAATTATTCTCCAAAGCATAGTGAGGACAATTAACCAGTGGAACAGCTTGCTTTCAGAAGTTGTGGGCGCTCCGTCACTGGAGGTTTTTAAGAAGAGACTAGACAGTCACTTGTCTGAAATGGTATAGGTTCTCCTCGCCTGCTTGAGCAGGGGGCTGGACTAGAAGACCTCCAAGGTCCCTTCCAGCTCTATTCTAATTTATGGAATATACTTGTGTTGAGTCAGACCAAAAATCTACTCACTCTTACAGCTACTATGGTTTAATGGTTAGAATGATAAATTAAATGAACTGGATAACTTTGGACTAATTACAATCTCTTAACATGATTTACCTCACAGGGAAAAAAGGGGTATGTGGTAGGAGACACAGGAATTTATATATATGCCATCTTGACTTTCTGGAATGCAGGCAGAATATGTATTTTAATCTATTATTCTATATCACAATAGTTAATTTTTAAACATTTAAAGAATTGATATTCCTGCCCAACTCAATACAATTTTGTGAAGCTTACAAGAAATAACCAAGATAAAAACAATCATCAATAATATGATTGCTTAATCAGATGTCTGTAGGAATTTTACAGATAAAAACTTTTATGATGGTCTGACAGTAGTGGAGAGCTTTTACAATGCCTGCATTGAGCTGACATAACGATGTATTCTGCTGATGATCTTGAATACAGGTAGTCTTCAACTTACGACCACAATTGAGCCCAAAATTTCTGTTGCTGGATATTTGTTCAGTGAATTTTGCCCCCATTTTACGACCTATCACAGTTGCTAAGTGAATCACTGCTGTTGTTAATAACATGGTTGTTAAGTGAATCTGGCTTCCCCACTGATTTTCTCAGAAGGTCACAAAAGGGGATCACATGACCCTGGGATGCAGCAACTGTCATAAATATGAATTGGTTGCCAAGCATCTGAATATTGATCACGTGACCATGGGGATGCTGCAATGGTCGTGTGAGAAACAGTTGTAAGTCATTTTTTTTCAGTGCCGCTATAACTTCGAACAGTCACTAAATGAACTTTTGTAAGTCAAGGACTACCTGCTTTTTTATTTCAAATTGACCAATGGTTTTATGCTTGTATATTTTTTTTAATTAGTTTTTATGGGTACTCATTTACTGATTGCAATTGGGACCAGTAACTATCACTAAGTAACATACTCATAAAGTGAAAAATCATGTGACCGTGTCTGGCTTGCAATGGCAATTTATCAGTTGTAGCTAGCTGTAGACCATGACTTGCAACCTCTTGCCAATTTCTCATTGACTTTGCTTGTGGGAAGCCAACAGGAACTTTGCAAATGATCATGTGACCACAGGAGCTGCATCCATTGTAAATGTGCACCAGTTGCCAAATGCTTGAACTGCAATCATGTGACTATAGGGAAACTGCGACGGCCGCAACTTTGAGAACCAATTGTGAGTCTACTTCAGAGCTGCTGAATCTTCACTAAATGAATGGTTAGTAAGCAAGGACTGTCACTGGATTGTTTTTAATCAGTTGTGAACTACTCAGCTCTCCTAGATGAAATACAGGTAGTCCTCAACTTACAACAGTTCATTTAGTGACTGTTCAAAGTTACCACAGCACTGAAAAAAGTGACTTATGACCATTTTTCACACTTATGACCTTTGTAACATTCCCATGATCATGTGATCAAAATTCAGCTGCTTGGCAACTGGTTCATACTTATGCCCACTGCAGCGTCCCGGGTCATGTGATCAGTTTTTGCAACCTTTTGACAAGCAAAACCAATGAGGAAACCAGATTCACTTAACAACCGTGTTACCAACTTATCAACTGCAGTGATTCACTTAACAACGGTGGCAAGAAAGATCGTAAAATGGGACAAAACGCACTTAACAAATGTCTCACTTAACAACAGAAATGTTGGGCTCAATTACGGTCCTAAGTCAAGGACTACCTGAAAAGGCATACAAACCAAATAAACAATAGCATGCCATCCTTGCCCGTGTCAAGCATACAGACACCCACACACATCAAATCACACATAAGACTACAACACGTTGACAAGCCCATTTATAGGGTTTCATAAAAACTAAAGTCTCTTATCTGAAGGCTCCTGAGCACTTCGTGGATACTTTTCGACAGTGTAAAAAGTGGTTTACTCCTGCCTCCTGGACTATTTTGATTCCCCAACCTAGTCAGGGTATTTCTTGGGGCAGAGGGTGTTTTTGTAATTGGTTGAAACTGAGATGAATTTGAAAGCTCTAGTGGACCAGGGTACCCCCGAGGCGTGTGGTCGTCTGGCTAGGGACCCCTTTTGGAGTGACGTAAACCTCCGTGGGCCTTTCCGTAGCCTTTCGTCCAAAAGGGAACTGGGTCACGTCTGGAGGGGCTGTGTGGGTGTTTAGGGTTTAAAAGAGCGCGGCTTCCCTGCCCCGAAGGAGAAAGAGGAGCTTCTCCGCCTCCGCCTTTGAAGGGGTCCAGGTGAGGACAGGTGCCTGCCTGCCTGCCTGCCCGGGCGTCCCGCAAGGGACTCGGCCTCCGTTGCCCTCCAGCTGCCTCCCCAGCCCAGCGCCGGAGCTTCGGCCCAGCCCTCCGCCCTCTCCCGAGCCCTCCCGCCCGCCTCACCTTCATAAACTCATCCTTATCGAAGCACAAGTTGTCGGGTCCCCGCGGCAGGTTCATCGCGCCCGAGCGGCAGCCACCCGCAGCAGCCACGTCCCCGCAACCCGCCTCCTCGGGGCGGGGGAGGGGGGGGGAAAGGGAAGGCACTTCCGCCAGACGACGACGTCGGGATCCGGCCTGGCCTTCTCGGGTGCTCAAGAGCGGCCCCTGGAGGCTTTCGGGCCCACTGCAGCCACGGAAGAAACGAAGCCACCGCCTGAAGTACCTAGAACAGGGGTAGGCAACCTCGGCTCTTTTATGACTCATGGACTTCAACTCCCAGAATTCCTGAGTCAGCTATGCTGACTCAGGAATTCTGGGAGTTGAAGTCCATGAGTCATAAAAGAGCCGAGGTTGCCTACCCATGATTAGAAGCCGAGGGATGCGACGCCAAGGCGTCTCGCTTCACTGCGCTGAGGGGGAAGTCGGTCCGCCGTGCAACTCAGAGAGTGGCCGGTTTGGAAAGCTTTGCTTCTGGGCATGCAAGCGCTTGGGAAGAGAGAGGAAGCCCGCTTTCCGCTTGGATGATCGCGTGGAGTCCCTGCATGTCTACCTGGGAGGGAGCCTTTTCTCTGCCGCATTAAAGCGCCCTCGACTCATTCTTGAATCGCTGTGTCATCTGATTTTAATATGCTGCTAACAGCCACGGTCTAATTCTGCATGAGCTGCAGAACTTTATTTCTGGGGCTTTTGTACTTTACCGAATTGATTTGACACCTGCGAACCAGTGATGTCAGCAGGGGAGCAAGAAAGCAGGTGCAAGCGTGACCCACAAAAAGCCTGCTCGTTTTGTACCTGCGGCTGTATGACACCTGACACGCACATGAGAAAGAATGGGGCACCAGTCGCAGCACTGCATCCTCTGTCTTGCAGATTTTGACATACACACACATTATGTTTGAAACACAAAATACCAGCTTTTCTTCTGTTATGGTCTGGTATCTTTGAACTTAGAGTTGAATTCAAACAGTTTCCGAAGATAATTATTTGCCATTAATAGCAGGATCACATCTGGCCCTAAAAGTTCCTTAACACAGAGATCATCCTGTCATGTAGGGAGTCTTCATGCTAAAGAGTGGATTTGTCATGTTTCATATTTCAAAGCTTTTATTTCCTTTGGCTGCTGGGTGCAGGCTTTTAGTAATGATAATATATTGTTGCTTGTTTGATGCTGGTATTGAAATTTGCTGTGTGCTTTTTAAACAGAAAAGCACAGGGACCGAAGAAACTATTTAACTTATTCCTTTTGAAATGTGAGCTGTTCCAGGATAATGGCTTAGTTATGGGAAGCCTGCAGGAAATAATGACTCAGTAGACCATTAGAGCAATTTTATCAGATCAAGATAAGCATAGTAAAGCTGTGCCTTTACAAGCCTCAGTTGTATTCCGGCATAATAATAAAAGGACTGAGGATAAATTAAAGAGCAGGGAATTCAGTGGTAATATGGGTTCTTCTGGAAATCTAATGGTTGATTCAGACATTTGTTGGAATAAAAATTTATACTCAGCTGATACATGTGTGATTGTATGTAAACATATCATAGAAATGCCTTTGCCTGCAGTGCTTTTCTAATGAACTGAATCTTGTACAATCAAGATATTGTAACACTCCAATTGATTGTGGTTAAACTGATTACTTATTCCCAATTTCCCTGCCTGAGGCGGCCTCTTTATTCTCTAATTCTTCAACCTTCATAATGATGACCTGCCCCATTGCTTTCCTGAATGGGTGGGCAGTTGGGGAATTCTGGGAGTTGTAGTCCATACACCTTAAGTTTCAAAGGTTGAGAAACATTGTGCTATGCCCTTAAGTTCCAGTCTCACTGGCTTGACACCCATCTACCCCCCATTTATTAACAAAGTCTGTATTTTTGGTCAATTGATTTAGCAATGAGTAGCCTCTTCAGAAAGTTAGGATATTATATAATAGCAATTCTGCTTTTTTCAAAGAACATTATGGTCAGAGGAGCATTGAAGAACATGCATTTGTCAGGCAAAGGGACCAAAAGGATACATCTTGTTCCAGAACAGGAAAATGCGTTCATGTGTGAACAAAAGTTGTTCTTTTAACATGTAACAAAATAAAACCTAAAAAAATTATATTCTGGTAATCTTATCTGTAAGAAATTTGTTTTCAGCTGCTGATAAGAAAGGTGACTGTTCTCTTCCTTCCATTAATTTAATGTTCGTTATGCTTGTTCATAACTTGTGTTAAAGGGTTGTGTGGGCATCAGTTAGAAACTGGACTATCAGGTATTATTATATTGAGACTTATTTTATTGATCCTTAGCAGTGATGGACAAAAGCCAAATTGCTGCCTCATTTTGAATAATTTGTGTGGAATTAGGAATCTTCCAAAGCGACTGAAAATATAGTAGAAACCACAGTGTGGCTTGTGGCATCTTTCAATTTGCTGTGGAATGAAGTTGCAGTCTGCTTTATCATGCACACTATAACACTATCTTACAATTGAACAGGATGAGATTTTTTGAGAATTTAAGAATTTTTGAGATTTAAGACTCAAAGCAGAGGCGTGCAAATCTCCTCCTTTGCCTGCCATTTCTCTGGCCTGGTAGCCGAACCCTAGGATATAAGGGGGGTGGGGGGGGACAATGCTAAAGCATTGCGAATCAGAGCAGTGCTGTGATTGGCAAATGATTGTTGTTGTTCAGTCATTAAGTCATGTCTGACTCTTTGCAACCCCATGAACCATAGCCTGCCAGCCGCCCTCCCATCCATCACTGTCTCCCAGAGTTTGTCCCAAGTCATGTTCATTGCATTGATGATACTGTCTAACCATCTCATTGTCTCGTTTCTCCTTTTACTTCAATCTTTCCCAACACCAGGGTCCTTTCTTTTATCTTCTCATTTGGTGGCCCAAGTATTTGAGCTTCAGCTTCAGTTTGGGAAGATGGGGAGAAAAAACCCCCCTCTGAATATGAAGTACCAACACCGTCCCTTGGGTGCAAGCCAGAACACAGGCAATTGGGATTGCTTATAAGGAAAGCAAAAACTTTGGTCAGTTTTCTGTGGATTTACCGTCAGGAGGATAGCACTAACTGAGCAGTGTGTAAGAATCATAAAAGATATTACAATCTTTCCTAAACAAATAAGCCAGAAGAATTCCTGACCATTTCCAAAAACAAGTTTAGGATTAGTTTAGATTCTGCCATAGAGTTAACTCAGAAAGTTGGGCTAACTGTCCAGAAGTAGGAACTGGTAGTGGAATCACATGGGAAAAACAAATCTAAGCTCTTACATTATCTTTTTTGCTTACATGAAAAATATGTAAGCAATTTTGTTTCTTTGGATAGCTGAATCACCCCATTGAAATAGAATTTGTTTAGTTCATAAACATGTTTTCTCATGCTTTTGATAGAAACCCATGTGCAATATTTTTATTTGTT
>NW_015388483.1:139081-140847 GCF_001527695.2 Protobothrops mucrosquamatus
AGTAGGAACTGGTAGTGGAATCACATGGGAAAAACAAATCTAAGCTCTTACATTATCTTTTTTGCTTACATGAAAAATATGTAAGCAATTTTGTTTCTTTGGATAGCTGAATCACCCCATTGAAATAGAATTTGTTTAGTTCATAAACATGTTTTCTCATGCTTTTGATAGAAACCCATGTGCAATATTTTTATTTGTTTGGCATGATCATTATAAAGTAATCTATCTTCCCCTCTGAGCCTAACCTCAGGATATGTACTGATTTAGATAGTCATTCCATTCCAGAGAGTTTATGTAATTCTGTTCACACTGGGAGAATATGCATTTCATCACTTGCTTCATTTCCCACAATATTCTCCAAGCGACAGGCAGAAAAGGAAACTTAGAAATACAAAGAAGCCATTTGCTTGTTTCTCTAGAGTAGTGTTTATCAAGTTTGGCAGTTTTAAGATATGTGGACTTCAACTCCCAGAAGTCCCCAATCAGCAAGGCTGGGGAATTCTGGCATTTGAAGTTCACACATCTTAAATCCTGCCTAGTATCCGGACTCTCAATATAATATATCTGTTCCAAAGAACTGCGGGTTGACAAAATGCTCGCCATTATTCTTCATGATTGGCATTCACATTAATTTCTTTTAAAAAAAAAACAGCATGAAAAAGTCATTGTACCTGACTAAAATCAGGGAGTTTGTACCTATCTCTTTCGTATGAGATCTCATGACAGTTTGGTGGATGAAACCCATATGCATTACTGATGAAAACAATTCATTAATTTTTAATAAGGTGGTTGAGAAAAGTTCTGGCAATTAAGTTGTATTTATTTTTTAAAACCTCTCCAGGGATTCAATTATTATCTTCCCCAGAAGCATCTTGTCAATATCATCATATCAAAGACAAACTACTGCATAAAAACAGACTTTCTCTGTCCTTACCATAAGATACTCTCCAAATGCTGAACCATTGCTATTACAATTCCCATGAGGTTTGGAGAATTTTTTTTCTAATTTTTAAATTTTGTTTTTCACTCAAGAGTATCCACTGATTTTTCTTTAGCATTGTAAAACAGTTCCTCCTTTTCCATTTTTCTGCCATAAGGAAATGATAGTAAAACAAAAGTGCAAAAAGGGAAATGTTAAATATAAACATCTACCGTACCTTCTTCACTTTGCTTGTTCAAAAGAGAATAAATCAATTTAGTTGGGGGGAAAATACTTTGAACAATGAGAGACCCAAAGGCTTGCAAAATATGGAACTGTAGTAGATATAAATCTGATTCTCAAGAAAAGCTGAAACTTGGGGAGGGTAATGTTCACATGTGAAAACACTGAAAGAAAAGGCCTCCTTGGATCAAATTAATATCACAGACCCAAGGAGAAAAGAGTAATCAACCTGCCTAATATGAACTGAAGGAGTAGATATCTTAACAACAAAATGTTAATGCGAAAAATGTTACAGTATATCTTCTGAAAAGTCTTTCCAATGTTGTACTCGGAACAATTTATGAGATGCAAATCTGTTTGAATACAGTGACACAGATTATGCAATATTGTGCCGAACGAGGATAGACATGATGACTGGACAAGAGAAAGACGTCAGAAGGATTCAGCCTTGTCCTACAGGTCCATAATGTGCTATTTTTAAAGATGGGAAACCAGCAAAGGAAAAAGATGAGTCATTAACATCAAGCAGTATATTTAGGGGGACAAAAGGTTAGGGACTGGAGCCAAGCCTCTAATGCGGTGTTTCTCAACCCTGGCAGCTTGA
>NW_015388483.1:141265-161785 GCF_001527695.2 Protobothrops mucrosquamatus
ACATGATGACTGGACAAGAGAAAGACGTCAGAAGGATTCAGCCTTGTCCTACAGGTCCATAATGTGCTATTTTTAAAGATGGGAAACCAGCAAAGGAAAAAGATGAGTCATTAACATCAAGCAGTATATTTAGGGGGACAAAAGGTTAGGGACTGGAGCCAAGCCTCTAATGCGGTGTTTCTCAACCCTGGCAGCTTGACGACGTGTGGACTTCAATTCCCAGAATTCCTTGCCCAGTAAGCTGGTTGGGGTATTCTGGGAATTGAAGTCCACACATCTTCAAGCTGCCAAGGTTGAGAGACACTGTTCTAATTATTTTAAAAACACAGACTGATTTCTATGGAAATGGAAAGCATCATAATTTTCTACTCTGAGTGTAGTTTTTTATTTATTTAAAATATTTATAGGACTACCTCTGTTAAAACCAGAACCCTAGGCAGTTCACAACTATACGATGAAATTATATAATACAAAAAATAAAAATAAGTAGCAAGAAAACTCAAGGCAGGAAAGCCTGACAGACAGACCTCCCAAATGTGAACTCGTGACATTCTCCTCCAGCTCTGACCTCATCCTAGTCCAATATTTAGGAATAGTTCATCTTTATATCAGAAAGCATTTGGTTTTTCATGTTTTTCTAGCTCAGTACCTGTCTTTGCACACATAATATCTAGCATTGGTTACAACCATGTGATACTGTGTGTTTAAAATGCTCGTTTTATTTATAGTTCCTCTAAAATGAGCATCAGCTCATCATTTCAGCATGGAATAGAATATTTGATTACTGAAGCTAATTTCAAATTTTCCACTTAGTTTCAATCTTCCTTGGAATTACATTGAATTATCAGACACAGTCACAAACACATACTGATTCCAAATGAAGAGTTTTTAAATTCTCCTTGCCATAATTTAATAGATACTTTTATATTTCCCCTTGGCTTTTTTTTTTAAAAAAGCAAAACCCTAAGATATAAAATTAATGAAGTGGTATATGTAGCTAAGTATTATTGTGTGACCTGGTTTAATGCAGTGTTTCTCAATCTTGGCGGTTTCAAAATCTGTGGGTTTCACTTCCCAGAATTCCCTAGCCAGCATGCTAGCATTTGAAATCCACATGTTTTAATGTTGCCAAGGTTGGGGAACACTGTGTCAGAACCCATATTCTAAGGAGGCTCTTTTCTAACTTTAATTCTGACTCTAATCTTTCTATACTTCTGGGTTCTGCCATACTCCTGGAGGGGAGGGGGGGAAGCACTGCGGGCTATTTCTTTGTTTTCCTCTATCGCTACACTGTAACACTTTACTGTTTCTGCATACATGCTCTTTGAACTATCTTTCCCCTTGATGTCAGCTAGAAAGGGAGGGAGAATAAAAGAATTCGCCTCCGGCAACTGGTTTATCGCCGCTTTTGGAAGGGAAGGTGCGAAGAGCCAACAAAACATCGCTGCAACCCTGAAACAGCCTAGCATTATCATTATCTTTCCCACAACAGACTTAACATCTGGGGATTGGCCCATTCAAACTCACCGGATGAACTATTGGGTGGGGTTTGCTTGGGACACTTTTAACCTATTGATCTGAGCGGGAAACCCTCAGATCCTGTCTATTATGCCTGCTATCAGCGTCTCCTAATAAAAGTTCCTTTTGGAAGAAACTGCTTCCACGAGTTCTGCTTTCTTAGGATGAGGTATTGAAGTGGGCCCTGTCATTCTGATTTCATGTAAAGCTGCCAAGGATGAAACGTTGGCAGCTACATGCCTCTGTAGGGGGGAGGTGTTACTTTCAAATGGATAGATGGGGAAATGAAACTTTTTTGATTCAGCTGAATACCATGAGAGCCTGAAACCTTTTCAAGGACACCAGAACAGGTGTTGATTTGAAACAGACAGTTCCCATAACAAAGTGAACTTGTTGATATGAATTATGTAAGACGTTGTGGGTTTGGCTGAGAAAACTATTGTTTAAGTCTATGAATTAGTGTTGGAAACTCAGAGTTAGTTTTGCTTCAACATAATCAAGCAGTATATTCAATAAACAGTAAGTTTTTTGGAAACAGAATGAACCTGGAATTTTATTTGGATTCTTGAGCTGGATGTTGACAAAAGCATTGCTATAATTTGTTGGGTGGATATGCTGGCTGCCTGACTGCAAAACTAATGGATTGAAGGCACAAGGGTCTTGCAGTGGGGAGAAATGGAATAAGGATTCATCGTGAATTAATTATAATATTTTATAATAACTTCTTTATAAGCACAGACTGATTTATTATGTACCATCAGGTTGGTGTTGACTTTTAGCCACTACATAATATTTCTTTTTGATGGCTTGTTCCCTTTATTGCTATAATTGTAACTATCCATCTTATTGCTGGTTGCCTTCTTCTTCTCTTTACTTCCAATATATAGGATATAGTACTGCATATATTGTATGCTTTTAGTTGTATTTTTTGTTAGCTCCTTTAAGTATGGAAACTTGCCTATTGATGATTAAACACTTAGACAATTTACACCTCAAGTAAAGGCAGTAGATTCAAGGATCTACACCTCTGTGCTTCCTTATCTTTGCCTCCTCCCAGGATTAGCAGAGTCATGAGACCTCTCTTCTTTCGAAGCTGTTGTGTTGCATTCAAAGAATGCATCTGTAATATCTTTACACCATGAATAATATCCATTTCTTTTTTTAGAACCATCTTGTATTTTTATCACTTGTAAAGCAGTTCTTCTTCTGTTGAGCTCTCCCATTAACCATTATTCACTGTAACCTGTTAGTTTTGGAAAATAAAATGATTGATTGGATCCTCTCCAAATGTTGGCATGGATTGGGTGAGATTTCTTTTTTTATCAAATGGTCTTAAGACAAGAATCACAAAGAAGTTGCTTCCTTGTGTGGGAGGTCAGCCCCCACAGAGAAGGAAATATTAAAAGGGCAGAAAAATATACTTCCTCCAAGGATCTTAAAGAGACAGAAAAGCATGCTCAGTTTTTCTTAATAGCCCCAAGTTTGCCTCCCCCAAGCAGAAACCAGCTCTGTACAAATGTAAACCACCAGGAAAGTTGGAGCAAGGAGATTAGGAAGACAAAGACCTAAAATCTGCATACCCCACCTGAGACAGGACATGGTAGGATTAACTCACAAAGGCCAAAGGGCACATCCAAACTGAGGTCAGAATACATGACACAGGAAATAGCCTCAAAACAAGAACAGAAAATAACTCCAAACAAAAGGGTCTAGAGCAGCGGTTCTCAACCTATGGGTCGCGACCCCATTTGGGGTCGATCGACCATTTCACGGGGGTCGCCAAGCAAGGCTGTCCACCATTTTTTCCCCTTTTCCGGCGGGTGCCTTACCTCCCTTGAGCTGGGCCAGCTGGTGGTCGGCCTGCTCCATCTCTGCCGCTTGCCAGCTACACCTCGGCCTATGCAGGGGGCGGAACCACGCATGCGCGGCGCTCCCGGGCAGGGAAAGTCCTCGACTTACGACCGGTTGGGTAGTCCTCGACTTACGACCGATTTAGTCCTCGACTTACGACTGGTTTAGTCCTCGACTTACGACTGGTTTAGTCTTCGACTTATGACCGGTTTAGTCCTCGACTTACGACCGGTTGGGGTCGCGGCATTAAAAAGGTTGAGAACCTCTGGTCTAGAGGATATAAAAAACCTACTCCCTACATGTGCTAAGCTCTTTTTTCCACTTGTCTTGCTGCCAGAACCATCTTCCTGTCTGGTTCTCCTCTCCAATAAACTACAAACTTCTTCCCAAAGCAGTTGCCATGTTTATTCCCAGCTTGGATGAACCAGGATGAAGACTTTTCTTCCAACACTTGCAGGGAACCTTACGAAAAACAGAGTCATCTTAAGCGCACTCCCGGGTCAAATTCCGTTAGAGAGTCTACAGGTGAACGTCGAACAAAGTTGGAATGGTATTGATGATGGTCACGAAAAAAAGATTTTTTTTTTTTTTTTTCCACGGCCTTGAGTGTGTGTAGTATGTTGGACGGAACGGTTGGGATATTCCAAGGTAGGTTTTTTCCACGGCCTTGAGGCAAGACCCGCATCTATGAGAAAAAAAGCCCTGACTACTACTGTCCAATAACTGCCATGAAAGTCCCCAATTTTTCAGGATTCCTTCTCTTTCCATCCCTATCTTCAACAATGCTTCTAAAAGTTACAAATCACAAAAGCTATTGCCTTTGTTACTCTCTCTAATCATGGACTGTGATGATTCTCAGAGATGCCGCAGCTATCAGGCAATGTTTCAAAACAGCATTGAGGATGTTACCTAGTTTGAGTAATGAAACGCCTGCAAGAAAACAACCAAGCTAAGAGAGCACCAAGGACCTCCTCTTAGAAGATTTTTCTTCTTATTCTCTCCGTTCATGAAACATGCTCATGCTGTAGCATTCAGCTTAGAAAACTTGCAAAATTATCCCTATAAATAATATGTGAAATAAAACTTTTATAAGAAACTGCCTTTCCAAAGGGGTCAAAAAACATATCCGCTCTAAAAAACAATCTAGAATGTGATAAATTAAAAATAAAAGTCTAAACCAAAAGAATTAAAAATAAAAATAAAAGGAGCTTGCAAAATATACAGTCAACTGATTACATTTATTACCTTGAAATATTGTTATCAGGATACCTGTATATCCAAGGAAACCTGGAACATGAGTTTCTCAAATAGGCATTTCTCATAACAAGGACATTTTTACAATTTTATCACTGCACTGGAGAGAGAGAGAGAGAAAAAAACCCAGAGAGAAACAGAGAGAAGAAAATGTAGCTGCTACATAATGAAAAGAGCACACACCTTGACTTCCAAAAGAGACTTGAAAGAAAGAAAAAGAAAGAAGAAAGAAAGAAAGAAAGAAAGAAAGAAAGAAAGAAAGAAAGAAAGAAAGAAAGAAAGAAGAAAGAAAGAAAGAAAATTCCTTTAGAAATAACAAGGAAGCAAGGAGCATCTAAAAAGAGAATGATTGCAGGACAGGCTTTCAATACTGGGAATCTCATCCATACGGGGAATTAATCCTGCTGGCCCCTGGCATCTGGCCCTTCTTGCTTCTAAGTTAGTCAAAAGGCATTCTGAAGCAGTTTTCCTTCTCAATGGAAATTTTCCAAACTTCTTTTCCCCTATTTATTATCTTTATAAATACCTCAAGGCAGTGAACATGCCTACTATTCCTTCCTCCTATTTTCCCCACAATAACAACCATGTGAGGTGGGCTGGGCTGAGACAAGATGGCTGGCCCCAGAAAAGAAATGGTGGGGAAAGAAATGAGAACTTTGCATGGAGCATAGTGTCTCCATGAGGGCTCAGTGTCTGGAGCCCTCATACAATTTAATGCATAAAGCTGGATGACTGGATAATAAAACACATGCTGGAACCATTCTGACTTACTAAAGGCATTACCTTAGCTTTATATCGGAGTTAGGAGTTCAGGAGCCAATTTTTTTCCTGTTGCTATTAAGAGAGACATAAATGTTCTTGTCAAGATTCTTTAAAGAGAAGAACACAGTATGATAAATGAGAGCTGATTACTTAACATCTTTAACCCACCAACAATTTTAAGCTAAGACTCTGTGCTTATGACCCTGTTCATAGGGCCATAAGCCATTAAATACAATTGCTATTTCAAGAAATGAACTTGCAGGAAAGTAGTTTCTGTACTTTGGCTGCAGTGTTTGAAAAGCATCATCTTCTTTTCTCAATGAAGGGAATTTTAAGAGTAGGTTGTATGCTAAATGCCATTTGAAAGATTATGATGTTCTCAATTACAAGATGAAAGTGGAACAGTACAATATAGACTGGAAGAAAAAAAGAATATAATACAAAATTTCTTTTCAAAGCTATACCATCAGGAAGATATAGCAGATGATAAAGTTAAACAATACATAGAGGCAGTAAAAATGAGCAAAATCACCGAAGAACAAAAGGAAATGTTGAATAGACCAATAATCGCAATAGAACTAGAAACAGCATTGAAAAAACAAAAAAAACAATAAATCACCAGGCCCAGATGGAATTCCGGTTGAGTTTTATAAAAATACACAAGAGTCACTACAATGGATAATGTTGGAGATCTGTAATGAGGTGCTGGAGGAGGCGAAGATACCGACAACTTGGACTGAAGCAATCATCACCCTCATCCCTAAGGACGACTAAGACCTGCAACAAATTCAAAATTATAGGCCAATTTCTTTACTGAATACAGACTATAAGACATTTGCAACAATAATAGCAGAAAGGATTAAAAAAAATTTGAATAACTACATCCACCCAGATTAAAATGGATTTCTACCAGGACGACAGATAAAAAATAATATAAGGATAATAATGAACACTTTAGAATTTTATGAAGTCCATTCTGAAAGACAAGCTACACTGGTTTTTCTTGATGCCCAGAAGGCATTTGATAATCTGAATTGGAAGTTTATTATAACACAATTGAACTATATGGATTTTGGGACAAAATTTGGAAAGATGGTTGAGAAAATATATACTAAACAAACAGCTAGGATAATTATAAATGAGGAAATGACAGAAAAAATTGATATAACCAAAGGAGTAAGACAAGGATGCCCACTTTCCCCTCTTCTATTTATTTTATCATTAGAAATACTCCTGACAAAAATCAGAGAGGACCAAGAAATAAAGGGTTTAAAAATTAAGAAGGAAGAATATAAGCGTTTGCTGATGATTTGGTATTCATTTTGGAAGATCCATTAGAAACCGGCCTTAAATTGATTTAAAAAATAGAAGAATTCGGTGAGGTAGCCGGACTTAAGATCAATAAGAATAAATCCAAATTAATAACTAAAAATCTTACAAAGGCACAGAAAAGTGAACTGGAAGATAAAACAAAGATAAGTGTAACTAAGAAAATAAAATATTTAGGGATCTGGCTTACAGCGAAGTGCTCCTTGATTAAGGAGGATAATTATGATAAAATATTACACCAGATAAAAAAAAGATTTAGAAAATTGGGAAAATTTACAAATTTCATTTTTAGGGAGGACCGCTACGGTCAAAATGAATATATTGCCAAAAATATTATTTCTGTTCTAAGTTATTCCAATAAAATTAGGGAAAACATTTTTTGAAGAATTAAATAAATTGGTCACTAAATTTATATGGCAAAGGAAAAAACCCAGGATTAAATTAAAACTCTTGCAAGATATGAAAGATAAAGGGGGATTGGCATTACCAGAGTGGGAAATATACTACCAAGCATTGAGCCTAACTTGGCTAAAAGAATGGATGGAATTGAAAAATACCAGAGTTTTAACAATAGAAGGACATGACTTGCAAGCGGGGTGGCATGCATTCCTATGGGACGAAAAATATAAAATACACAGATACTTTCAAAGACACATAGTTAGAAATGCATTGCTACAGACTTGGGGGAAAATAAAACAAAAACATTATATAAGAATTCCAATGGGGTTACCCCCAACAGAAGCTCTGAAACACCCAAACCTACTGGATATAAATAAGATAATTAGATACAAGGAATTAGTAAATGAACGGGGAAATCTGAAAACAAAACAAGAATTGGAACAAGATATAGGCAGAGAGATTGACTGGTGGACATTTACACAAATTCAATCTAAATATACAGAGGACAAAAAATTATATGAAATACAAAAAGAGCCACAAGGATTGGATAAAATTATACATGGAACAGAAATAAAATCAATTAGCAATTTATATAAATACTTATTGAGATATAAAATGGAAGATGAGGTTGTCAAAGACACAATGATTAGATGGGCAAAAAAATTCGGATATAATATAGAATTGGAGAAATGGGAAAAAATATGGGAAACAAACATAAAATTGACTATGTCTGCGGCATTCAAGGAAAACCAGTTGAAGATGTTTTACAGATGGCATCTTCTACCAGCAAAGCTTGCCAAGATGTTCCAGAACAATTCGCCAACATGTTGGAAATGTAAAAAAGTATATGGAACATATCATATATGGTGGACATGCCCAGTTGCGAAAAAATACTGGACTAAAATAAGAAGATGGATGGAAGAAATAATAGACCAATCCATAGACTGGAAGCCAGAGATCTTTCTGCTGGGTATTTTAAACAGAAAATATAGTAAAGAAATACGGTACTTAATTCTACATATAACAACGGCAGCAAGAATAGTATACACACAGTTCTGGAAAAATGAGAATATACCATCAGAGGAAGAAGTGATAAGAAAAATCCTGGACTGTGCTGAGATGGACAAATTAACAAAAGAGATAAAAGAAAAGGAAGACACAGAGTACTATCTAATATGGAATAAGTGGTATGACTGGTTGGAGATTAGAAATAATAAATGAGAATAAATGTGGAAAGGTCAGAAATGGAAAATGTGTATAATAATGTATAATAATAATAATATGCATTATTTGTAGTATGAAGTATAGTATGAAGGAAGAAAAATGCAAACAAGAAACAACGGGACAACAAGGACAAATATATCTAAAGAAGAATAAGGCCCCCCCTTACATTTATTATCTTCTAATGGCAATGCTTTAACGACAATTTTTTTTTCCTCCTCATATGTGACACACACATACACACAATACAAAACAACAAAATTTTTTATTTTATAAAAAAAAATTTTTTCTTTCTTTCTAATACTACAAGTTCTTATCCTTATACTAACCCCTTTTTCCTACAATGAAGGAACGTAATAGTTTTATTCAGTTTCTTACGTGCTGAAAGCAAACCAGCCATTTTTCTTCTTCAGTGGTCAGGACACAAATGCAATTTATTCAGCTCATGAAAGCTAAAGTGGATTCTTGTGTTTGTAGATGGAAGCTAAATCATTGCTGTTATTTCCTTGGCATAAAAAGCCTGACACACTTTTCAGCTTTTGCCTAGATGCCTGTCCCCAGGGGCTACTGAGGATGGCTCAGTTGGTCAACCCATACAGTGGGCTTCACACTGCCACTTTCATACTGTGAGCAAATATACCAAGTATCATGCTTTATCGGCTGTTTCTCCATCAGGTAAAAAGTCTTTACTTGGCTTGAGAGACAGGAGGTATAAGGCCCTCCAAGTACCTTCATATTTAAATCTCACAATGAGCTTTAGATTTAAGCGGGAATCATTTCGCTGATATTGACTTTTATTTAGCTAAAGGCAAGTAGTCAAAAGATTGACTGGAAAAAAACACAGTTCAACCTGTGCCAAGTAGCAAGTGACTTTAAAAAAAAACCTGGCTGATGCATTAAACCCAAAGAAAGCATTTGAACAATTAAAGAGAAATGGTAGTGTATAATAACCCTCAATCCTCCAGGTCTGAAAAGTGTACATGTGTGTTCTGTTACCATTTGTACTGCACTCACATAAAATTCTCTGAGCAAATGGGGTTTTAATTACATAAAGTTAGATGGTAGGGGAGTTTGCAGAATGTTCTGATGTGCACAGTCTTGTGCCTTTTAGATATCTTGTCCAGGACCTGAGGACAAAGTGGATCTATTGAATTAAAGCCATTCTCAGGATTTCAGACCCAGTGGAAAAAACTATATTTACAAAGAGGTGTGTTCTTAAAATATGTGAAGCATATAAATAATAATAGAACAAACATTCAATTGTCAAATATTTTCACTCATTGAAAAGGAAGTAACGAGAGTGTACACTAATATGTCCTCTTGTGACACAAAACGGTTTGGTCGAGTCGACTTAGATATAACAAAACGAAATTTGTAGAAAATTTTCAATCTGTAAAAAAGGTTCAAGAATATAATTATGGTGCTTACATTTATTCTATAAATCTTCCCTCCCCTCTTCTTACGTCTACGCAGAGTTCTACAGTCCCCACAGTTTGAGCGTTGCAGTTGTGACGGATCATGACGTATCGTGACTTTTTCCCCATTGCCGGCAATGGGGTGGGCGCAGTTTCGGCATGACGCATCCGGCCTGCGGGCCGGCAGTTTGACACCCCTGCTCTATGTGATACAAGAGGCAATATGGCATTCCAGTATATTCCAGGCAAAGAAGCAAATGGGTGGCTGAATTTTATTTTGACCCTGATGATGGAGTAATGTCATGCATGCTACTTATGCGTTGTAAATGAATTTGAGGTTACAGGAGAAGCTCGGGGCTCATCTTGTACTGTCTTTCAACCATGGAAAATTGCCAGGAGATTCAAGATTCAAGATGATGGGAAAGAGAGACGCCACTCTCTGAGCAGGATATGTTGCCTGACCTGGCTGGTAGGGCCAAGCCCATTTGATTTGATCTAAAAATGGCACACATCTTTTAATTTGCAGCTAACAAAATTGTGAAACAAAAGAGAAAACAAGGAAACTTATTTGTTTCAATAAATTTTAAAGGCAATAATCTTATCATCTGGGAAAGGAACGATCCCCCCCCCGTGTCTCTCTTCCCACCACACCATCTATCTATTACTACATAAAATAAAAACAGCAAAAACTCCAAAATATCTTTCTGCAATAGCTGTGAGACATAAATGCTATTTCAACCAGCCAACCCCCACCCCCAGTTAAAACTTTAAATCCCAGGACAAAGCGAAAGGCTTTAGTCTGCCACCAAAACAAATAAAGTGTGAAGCCAATCGTACTGCTCATGGAGAAGGACACCAATTCTGAACTCACACTGAGTTTGTTAAACTTCTCAGTTTAACTTAATCCCTTCAGAATCACCAGAGGCCCCAGTTCTGTCAAACCCATTTGTGCACACAGAATGTGTTTCACAATTTCCCAACTGCCTCTGTGATTTTCAGTTCGCTGAAAGGTATATTTCATATCCATGCAGCGAATTTTATGTTATTGCAGATGTGAACTTTGAAATCTCCTAGAGGAGTGAAATGCTCAAAGGAACACATGGCACACAGAGAGTTTCTTAAACCATGAAATTGCAATTGCTTAAGCATGGTGCATGCACATACATGCTGTGCTGCACTTTGGCCAAGGGACTGGGGAAAGACAGAGATGTCTTTTTTTTATATGACAGTATATGTACTAGGGAGCCTTCCTTTTTATCCTTTTCCAGCTGCATTTTGTCAGTGTCCATTAGGTGTCAGCTCAGCTGTCTTTTCATTGACCTATTAACCAGCAGTTAACATTCCTATTTCAAGTTGCTAATTCAAAATTGGCTTCCTTATTTTTTTAGGTTGCTTACTCTAGTACAGGTATGCATTCTTCTCTAGAGTCAATTTTTGCTCATTCTGCTTTATCTACATCTCCCAATATTTTAGTTAGTTCCACAGCACATTCTTCATAGATCTGAAGGCAGCATTCAGCTAAATTCCCAGATACAGTCTATGGAAGAAATTGACTGCTTCATCCATTGACCAGTGTCTATTTAGCTATATAAATAAAAATGTAAGTGTTCGTTTGTTCAAAATCTTAAATCTCCGAAAGTTCTTCACCGAATGCTTTGAAATTTTGACACAACGTTGCATTCGAATACGCGCGTGTTTTTATATACCTACTATTATATAGATGTCACACCTGTGACAGGTAAAAACATGCTTTTTTGAAAAACAGCGCCATCTGTTGGACGTAAAAGCAACACACGCTTTTACCAGACTGAGCCACAGCAATGCGTGGCCGGGTACAGCTAGTGTTAATATATGAAGCAGCACAAGGTCAGTTTAGCACCTCGGGGTACTCTGTATTCCTTGCCACAATATCAGTCCCAAAAGGGGTAAAAGAAGGATGCATCATGGCCACAATTTTACTCAAATTTCTATATTTATTCCCTGGTAATGAAGTCCACATGATGCTTAACAGACCGTTCAAATCTTTTAAATGAAGACAGTGTTGTCATCTTTTCTCAAAAGATGATCCTCCTAGAACACACAGTGTACTGTAGTTAAGATGATCTTACTATCAGTTATGGAAAAAAAAGTTGTTTTTAAGAGATTCCCTCATGCCTGGAAAATTGATGACATCATCAAATATACCAGGCCATTTAAATATATCAGAATTTCTTTCTAAGCCTGGATGTCCTTCTCCGAACAATTGAGATCTATGTCCCTGCAAACACAACTTTTGATGACTGACACCTTCTGCTTGATTATCCACAGTGGCAATAGGCAATCCTGACTGCATTCAAAGTCTTCAGAGTTAATGTATTAAGTTATCTGATTTATGGTGTGCAGATCTGTGGTTATTGCAATATGTGTCCCATAGAAATGGTTCAATCCAAGTTCCTAAGAGCTTTGCTCTTCCCTCCCAGATGTGTCTCCAACTCCTAGAAGCAGGCCTGATTTCATGAGAAGTCTAATTGCATAAAATAATGATTTCAAATAAACTAGTTTCTCTAAAGCTTTTTGGGCTGCTAAACTCTGCAGGATAACTTAATGGCTAATTGAAATAAATTCAGAGCTACGATTCTGCAGATGTTTCGCACATTATTTGATCTCAGTTCTGTCAGAGGCAAACAGCAGATCTAAGCTCTATTTAGTTTAGACATAGACATGTTAGGAAAATCTGTCTCAGTAGCCTCGCTAATATCCTACGCCCAAACCAGAAAGCTTTCCATTAGTCAGACTTGATATCTTGCTCTTCTGAACGAGAAATTTAACAACACATTGAAGCAAGAATGCCTATGTCCATGCCCACCGGGAAAATAGATCAATGTCATACATTCTCCTTTGCTGCCCATTTTAATTCAATTGGCCCAAAGATTTAATTACATCTCTTTTTAAATACCAGGTGCAGCAAAAGTGACGGTGATCTTGTTCTTTCTCCTTTTAGTGGATACATCAGACATGATCTCGAGGGAAGCTTGATTGCAATTAGTCTCGGATCTGTAATGTATTTCCTGATAATGATTGTGTTAAACTGTAAGTATTTTAGAACCTTCATATTTTAGCAAGCATGTTGTCTCTTGCCTCAACAGTTCTAGTAAATCAGTAAATTACTTTTGTATCTTTTAAAGAGTCTCTAATAACTAAATTATACAATATTTATACAGTAATAATTAATTTTATTTATACAATATTTTAGTTTATTTTATTCTAATTGGTTTATAATATTAAATGTACTATAATTCCAGTCACTGGCTGTAATCAAGAGAATGAAAACTAATTTCCCATCACAACCCAAAAATGTCTTGTTTTGTTTGCTTTTTGTACATAACAAATGTTCTTTCTTCTGTATAGAAATAATAGGAAAAAATAGCCTCTCCTGGTCAATTTAATGCATGTTGATAATAGAAAAGGTGCTCCTTCAACTCTCCAGCTATTGGAAATATAAAAGTAGGAAGAAGACTAGATTAGGAAGTTGAAAAACATACTGGAAAATGGCAATGGCAAACCATTTCTATAGTGTTGCCAATGAAATAACAAAATAACAGAGTTGGAAGGGACCTTGGAGGTCTTCTAGTCTAACCCCCTGCTCAAGGAGGAGACCCTCTGCTACTCCAGGTAAGTGGCTTTCCAGTCTCTTCTTAAAAACTTCCAATGATGGAGCATCCACAACTTTTGAAGGCAAGACGCTCCACTGATTAATTGTTCTCATTGTTATGAAATTTCTCCTTAGTTCTAGTTGTTTCTGTCCTAAATTAGTTCCAATCCATTGTTTCTTGTCTTGACTTCTGGTGCTTTGGAAAATAGATAGACCCCTCTTCTTTGTTCAAATATTGGAACACTGCTATCATGTCACCCCTAGTCCTTCTTTTCACGAGACTAGCCATACTCAATTCCTGCAACCATTCTTCATGTGTTTTACCCTCCAGCCCCCTAATCATCTTTGTTGCTCTTTTCTGCATTCTTTCCAGAATCTCTACATCCTTTTTATAACATGTTGACCAAAACTGGATGCAGTATTCCAGGTGTGGCCTTACTAAGACTTTATAAAGCGATACTAATATTTCATGTGATTTGATTCTACTCTGTTAATGCAATTTAGGATTGCATTGGCTTTTTGTTGTTGTTACTGCCGCACACTGCTGGCTCATATTTAAATGATTGTCCACTAGGACTCCAAGATCCCTCTCACAGTTACTGCTACTGAGCCAGGTTTCATCTAATCTGTACTTGTACATTTGGTTTTTCTTGCTTAAGTCTAAAACCTTATTTTTCTCTACTCTGAATTTCATTCTGTTAGATGGGGCTCAGTATTCAAGACTGTCAAGATCCATCTGGATTTTGAGCCTAATTTTTGGAGTGTTGGCTATTCCTGCCAATTTAGTATCATCTGCAAATTTGATGAGTTCCCCTTCTATTCCCATATTTAAATCGTTTATGAAGATGTTGAAGAGTACTGGGGCTAAAACAGAACCTTGGGGTAGCTCACTTCCCTCCCTGAATATGTAATTCAATTAAGGACTACACATTGAGTATGGTTTGTCTGCCAGTTACAATTTCATCTGGTGGTGATGCTGTCTATTCCACATTTTTTAGCTTAACAAGAAGTAGATTGTTGTCTACTTTGACAAATGTCTTACTGACATACAAATATATTGTGTCCACAGCATTTCACTGGTCCACTAATTTAGTTATTTTGTCAAAGAATGAAATAACATTTGTTTGGCAGAGCCCGTGTTAGCTTCTGGTTATAACCTGGAAAGATCTTGGGGAAAAAATAATCAAGCAACAGATCTGTTGCTTGATTATTTTTTTCCCAAGATTTTTCCGGGTATTGATGTCAGAATGATTGGTCTGTGGTTTCCTGGATCTGTTTTGTTTCCTCTTTTTTTAAAGATGGGAACCACATCAGATCTTTTCCAGTCCTCTGATAGTTCCCAGGTGCTCCAGGATGTATGAATTATATGGCTGTGTTATCTACTCAAATAGATAAGATGTGTACTTTGAATACTAGATATTGTTATGAGTGGAGATAAAGAAAACTTGGAAGTATAAATATTAACAGTTAAATTTGAACATTGATGTGCTTATAAAGGATAAATGTCAAGGTAATTAAGATATATATAAGCTAAAAATTATCGATGAATGTAATAAACATGTTCTTATTTAGCGGCAATAATAAAAATTACTAGCTTAAATATGAGATAGTAGATATTAAGAGAAAAAGAGAGGAAGTATTAAATGTTGAAATAAGAGAAATTTTGGTTACTAAATTTAAGATATTTGGAAATTACCAGAAAATAAGAATATTATATTGTATTATTAATTGGTTGATGTAAGATGGTGAGAATTCAAATAGTTAAGATGTGTATTCTGAACATTAGATTTTGTGATGAATTGTGATAAAGGGAATTGGGGTTATTTAAAACTTGGAAATTAGAAATATTAAACATTAAATTTAAATATTAATGGGAAATTAAAAATTGGGAAAAATTAACCAGGACATTGATTGTCTAAAAATTGGGAAAAATTAACCAGGACATTGATTGTCTAAAAGATTGAATGTTAAAACAACTAGGATATGTATAAACAAAAAATATTGATAAATGTAAGAAAGTTATTTTTATTTAATCGATATAATAAGAATTGTATTAATTTAAATATGAGATAGTAAATACCAAGGGGAAAAGAGAGGAAATATTTAATGTAATAGTTTGAGATCTGTACTAAAGATATTTGTATGTTATTGAATTATTGACCAACTCAGCTGCCACGTTGCTTTTCAAATATTTAAATGTAAAATTAGAAAATCAATAAAATTTTCTCAAAAAAAAAAAAAGAATTCAGTAATAAAGCTGAACTAAAGAAAACCTTTTACCTTAGCAATGTCTTGAAATTAGAGTTTGTAGTGAATGGTTTTGAGCCAGTGTAGCTTATTTAATAATGATATGGTTCCACCAGAATTTTGCTATGGCACATACAATGTCTTTCAACATGTACAGAAGGAGACCTCATGCTGGTGAGAGAAAATGCTGCTGACATGGATAAATGTCATTTAGTTTTAATTCTATTTTATTCTATATACATTTTATATGTGCTATATTTCTATGACCTATTTTATACCTATTTTATTCATTCTGTGTTGAATGTCTATAATTTGTAGCTGCTTCTGACATGAATAAAGAAGAACCAGAATTTTAGCACTAGAATTCTGTAATAATTGGAACTTCTCAACCATTTTTAAGGCTGGCATCATGTTTATGGCAAGACAGAAATCTGACCTGGAAAGTGTCAGAAATTGGATCGCTTTGGGAGGTTAAATCAATTCAGGAAAATATTCAACTAATATCCTTGAATCTGTCAAAGCAACTTGGATTCAAGAGTACCCCAAGCTGTTCTTTTGCTCCTTTAGGACGAGTGCAACACCATCTAAACCAGGAGCATGATGGCACCATATTAAAGAAGTCAGTGACGATTTATTGGCATGTTGATAAAGAATGAAACCCCAAGACATTTTGCTGATTGTGGGGAAACAAATTTAGAATTCCCTTCAGATACAGGAATCTACAAAATTGAATAGCATCAGCTATTATGTTTGTGATCAGCCTGCTCTCTGCTATATAGTATCTGGATGGTATAGGTTTTCCTGCTTGAGCAGGGGGCTGGACTAGAAGACCTCCAAGGCCCCTTCCAGCTCTATTCTTCTGGGCATTTTGTCACTACTGCTGCATCCTTGCAGACAGCCAGACAAACTCTGTACTCTCTGTGAATGACTGTTCCAGTTGTTTCTTGAAGACAGAATTGTGTTAGGTTGTAGTCAATGCTTTCCAGAGCTAATTTCCACTTATCGGTTTTAATTGTTTCTCTTAGCTCATGAGTTGCATCATGCTCAACCAAGAGCATTTTTTTTTCTATTCCTCTTTGCAGGGCAGCCAAGTGCAAAACTCACTAATAACAGTGTAGTAAGGTTCCCTAAGGTGCAGACTAGCAGTTATGAAAGGTAGAATACATTTTTCCCTTGAGCTCTCAGATTATATTGGAGCTCTCTTTTTAGCGCTCCCAATATACTTTTCTTTCCATAAAAGCAGCTGTGTTTGGGGTTTAACCAAATGAATTCTGCAAAGCTGGTAATCATGCAGTGTCAGTTTGCTCAACTTATGCATGCTATATAGAACGTAGCTGTTTGTGGAACAGAATTTTTATTACCTTGGGATTGTTATTTTTTTCACTTGGTAACTTATAAAATGCAGAAAGCACCAAGCTCCGCTGACAATTTACCATATTTTTTAACAGCAAGTAACCGTATTTATAATTGAGAAACTAGATCAATATAGATACAGTTGTAGATATAGAGAAATGACTCTTATAGTAGGAGTGGAGATACCTTGAATGAATGTCTAGTACAGAAGTAGGAAACAACCAAATGGTCAGTTTTGAGTGGGTAAACTTCTCCAACCTTAACTTCTCAAATTTCTGCAACACTGAGAATCAGTTTTTGGTTCTTTTTCATGGGTTTGGGGAGTTTAAAAGTAAGGATGGGAGAACTTTGTTCCAAAGGTGTTCCATTCCCACCTTTAATTTCAAAAAACCAAAATATCACTGAACTTTAATAATGAGATCCCAGTGCTGGGATTCATAGAAACAAAAGCCTGGATATAATTCTAACAAGAAATAAATAAAATGGAATGTGGAAAGGGCCACAGATAAGAAATTCTTGGTCTGATTCTTTCTGGGAGATAAAAGCACTAACATCTATGTTCATATACTTAATTTCCACCAGATTGGGAAAATATTGGATGTTTATTCCTAAAAAATGTTAGCCATATTTCTTCAATGCTATTAGCTCATTTCTCCCTTAGTGTCTTAGAATATCTCCTTAGCCGTGCCTGAAATGGTGTAAAGTCTGTCCCCATTCCTGACACAACAATGCTTGGATGACTGTAGAAAAAACAACAAACTGCTAGTGGGGAAATAATCACAGGTAATTTCACACTGTGACCTGAATTTCTTTTTCCTTGGGAGGAGGATGGTTGTTTTGATGATGATTTGTATCACTTCAAAATGTGTCAAGCTTTTTTGTGCTGAATGTACAAAATGTGCAGGATTCCACCCCAACATCAGGTGCCAAACCTAAAAAAAAAAAATTTAATGAATAGACACAAAAGGAGTTCAACTTTGTCGTCGACTATCGTTACGTGTTCAGGAAGAGAGGAGGAGGGTAAATAAGTTATGTTAAGCGAAGACAGAAAACGATACATCAGTATGTACAACATCGAGGTCTACGAAGTAAGGTCAAATTATTACGTCGGTCCGTCGTAACACCGAATGAAACAATTTAATCACTGTAATTCCTTCAGCTTCCAATACAGGTCATGTCATGTCTGAGGCAAAGTCTTTATTAATCCAATACGATATTAATCCATTTTGTTTTAGCATAATGCACCTCTGCTATTCTGTTTGTTTTACATACTGGTGCTTTTTGTATTGAATTCTGGTAAAAATCAATTCTTATGTTACAGAGCTGCTTTATGAAAAGGCTCCCTATTGACTTTGCCAGCATAATTGGAGCCCAATAGATGCCTTTTCATATTTGAGTCAATGTCAGCTGAATAGTGGCCCATCCTAGCTGTCTGATCAGGTGGCTCTGCGGAAGCCCTGAAAATTTCAGAGGAAATGCAAAAGGACCGGTGTACTTTTCCTGTCATTCAGTCCAACCTCCAAAATTATAAATATATAGAGAATGCATTGCTATAAATTAGATGTACAAATCTTTATTGCAAACCTCCCAGCAACTGCAGGCTGACAGCAAAAATTAACTCAAAAGTTTTTGCCACCAACTACTACAGTGATGGGATTCAAATATGTGAACAACCAGTTCTCTGGTTCTCTTCTACATGTTTATGTGAAGGTTGAAATATAGATATAGAGATATACAGTATTTATAGGCAATCTGGAGCTGTGATTTTTCGGGGTTTCAGATTTTATGAAGAGAACACTACATAAATGCGCAAATAGTACTGGCAATTCCATGGCTGAATTCAAGGAGGTTAAGATCCGAGATCTTAAGGTTAAGATCTTCTCCTCTCTTCTCCCCACCCTGCCCCCTGAAAAATGAAATCATTTTAGAAGTATGAAAGCGGAATAGCAATATTGCATTTATGTTAAGTAGCCTTTCATATCACCTGAGCTTGAAAGAACTAAGAAAGGAAGACTGTTTACTTTGCTAGCTACATTTTAATCTAAAAAAGGAAATGAAGTATGGATGAGTACCTCCTCTCATTCTTTATAGACCATTGAATTCTTTGTAAGATATATATATGGTCAGCAGCCCCGGTTATTATAACTATATATGCTGAACATTTCATTATGAAAGGCTAGTCAATAGGAATATGTTAGCAAATGTGGCTAAATACAATATGGCTGCTACTCACAACTGGAAAGTTTATCATCAGTTTCTAGCAGATTTGGATCTTGAAATAAATCTGACCTACTGTCACATTTAGCCCTAATGGAGGAAAACAGAATTTACTGTTGATGGAAGTTTATGGCGATGCTAAGATAGATGTCAATATTCAGTATAGAATGTCTGTATCCCAAAGGGCCTAATCAATCTAAAAAACTGAGAGATGGCAATTTTGCCCCAGCCATGTTGGCATTTGAAAAACTGAAGAATAATCAGGCACAAGGAATCTGGATGTGTGTGTTGTCAGTACTGTTCCTTTGCCAGCCAGTAGATCTCAAAAAGCATGCTCATTGTCTCGTGTGCAAATTGCAACAATTTCTAACGCCTACCCCCTCTCATTTGGAAAAAATCATCATCATTTTTAGCCATTGTCTGTCCGCTGCAGGATGAAGGCCTCTTCCGCATGTTTCCAATCAATACGGTGCTGACTTTTCTTTTGCCAATTGGACTCGCAATATTTTCAGATGTCATCAATCCATCTTGTTTTAGGTTTCTTTCGTGGACGCTTTTTATCAAGTGGGATCCATTCTATGACTGCCTTGGTCCACCTGCCCTCACTCCTTCTTGCTATGTGACCAGCCCATTTCCATTTCAATTCTTTTGTTCTCTTGATGATATTGTATAGTTTCATTTGTTCTCTAATCCATGCCCTGGTCCAGGGGTGGTCAACCTTGACTCTTTTATGACTCGTGGACTTCAACTCCCAGAATTCCTGAGCCAGCACAGCTGGCTCAGGAATTCTGGGAGTTGAAGTCCACGAGTCATAAAAGAGCCAAGGTTGACTACCCCTGCCCTGATCTTTCTATCTTGTTTTGTAATGCCGAGCATGTATCCTTCCACTGCTCTTTGCGCCATTCTTAGCTTTTGTATCAATTGTGAGGTTAGTGCCCATGTTTCACTGGCATATGTTAGAGCAGGTAGCACACACTGGTTGAAAACTTTTCTCTTAAGGCATAGGGGGAGGTTGTTCTGGAAAATTATGCCTAGCTTGATGAATGCCTTCCTACCATATTTAACATTCAATTTCTTTTATTGTATCACCTTCTATTGAGATCCATTGGCCAAGGTATATGTAGTGGTCTGCTGTGTCTAGTTCTTTTCCAGATATAATTTTTTTTATTTCTTTGGTGAAAAAGTTGGGAAATACAGTATGTTTTGTTATACACACAGAGTCAGTTATTTCAATTCCTGCTTTTGCTGAAGGAAGAAAAAAAAAAGTCATTTTAATCAAGAATGCCCATTGGAGAGAGGCACAGAACTGACATTTCCCCCCCC
>NW_015388483.1:161888-166162 GCF_001527695.2 Protobothrops mucrosquamatus
TGGTCTGCTGTGTCTAGTTCTTTTCCAGATATAATTTTTTTTATTTCTTTGGTGAAAAAGTTGGGAAATACAGTATGTTTTGTTATACACACAGAGTCAGTTATTTCAATTCCTGCTTTTGCTGAAGGAAGAAAAAAAAAAGTCATTTTAATCAAGAATGCCCATTGGAGAGAGGCACAGAACTGACATTTCCCCCCCCAGTAGCCTCAGATTAAAGTCTGGAATTTACAGGAAAAAGACAGGTTGGTGGTAAAAAAAAGCAGGAAGACTTTGTTTGAAGGTTATTCTACTTGAACAGAAAGACATATGCGCTTGTTAGTTTTATTTCTCTTACATGTTCAGGAATCCTATGTACTTTCAGCCTTTTAATCATATCTCAAGCATGTCCATGAAGATCTTATTTTTACTGTAGAATTCTGTTTGTTTTAATTTGGAATCTGTTCACCAGACGTCTTCCAGATGTCCAGCTGGGATTGCTCCATTATGATGTGCCTGGAGCATTTTCTTTCTTAATTTTCTCTTGCTACACAATCGTCATGATCTGAACTGCATTGACTATTTCTGCTTCAATATCATTTTGCCCCAAACCTCGCTCATCTAAAGCAACCAAATCACTTTGAAGGTGTAACATACTTTTAATTATCATGAATGTACTAAGGGTCCTGTTTCCTGCTTTACTTTTAAATGGCCAAGTACATTGGCTGCTGTGTATTTTTAGTTTGGATGGAGTTTTTTTTATTGTTTTAAAATGTTTTTATTGTTTTAATTGTCATATCTATTTTTTTTAATTATGAGCTGCCCAGAGTCATTGATTGAGACGGGCGGCTATGGAAATCTAATGAATAAATAAATAAAAATTAAGTGCACACAATACTATTTATGAACATTATTTATTCACTATGAACATTTAAAAAAATATTCAAATATTTGTGGGTTTATGTTTTTCTTTTTTTAAAACAACAACAACACAATTTTAATTTTGTTTAGCTCTTATGAGATTAATTTATTTATGGCTGAGGTTTTTTTAGCCATAAGCCTGTACAACTGTATGGCTATGATGTGGTGCTATTAAAACTATTTAATATTTTGCACATTTTAATAATATAAAAGGCAATTTGCTATG
Source organism: Protobothrops mucrosquamatus (assembly GCF_001527695.2). Lineage (NCBI taxonomy): Eukaryota > Metazoa > Chordata > Lepidosauria > Squamata > Viperidae > Protobothrops > Protobothrops mucrosquamatus. The sequence continues at coordinate 163,012 of NW_015388483.1, forward strand.
CTATGCTATGCTAGTCTTCCAATCATCCCTAATGTGTGTGTGAGTAAAAAAATAAATAAATGACCACAACAGGACCACTGAGTAATGAGTAATGGCTGTGCTTCCTATCTTTCCTTTGCTATTAGATAGCAGTTGAACAGATAAAAAAAGGCAAAGCTTCTCAGCTGCTTTGTTAAAAAATAAAGATAAAATATGGGGGAACGGAATAGGGAGCAATAAGATGAACAAAGTCTCTCTTAAAAAAGATGTTTAGACTCTAGAAAGAGTACAGAGAAGAGCAACAAAGATGATTAGGGGACTGGAGGCTAAAGCATATAAGGAACGGCTGCTGGAATTGGGTATGTCTAGTTTAATGAAGAGAAGGATGAGGGGGGACATGATAGCAGTGTTCCAATATCTCAGGGGTTGCCACAAAGAAGAGGGAATCAAACTATTCTCCAAAGCGCCTGAAGGCAGGACAAGAAGCAACAGATGGAAACTAATCAAGGAGAGAATCAACCTAGAACAGTGGTTCTCAACCTTTTTAATGCCGCGACCCCCAACCGGTCGTAAGTCGAGGACTACCCAACCGGTCGTAAGTTGAGGACTTTCCCTGCCCGGGAGCGCCGTGCATGCGTGGTTCCGCCCCCTGCGCCGGCCGAGGCGTAGCTGGCAAGCGGCAGAGACGGAGCAGGCCGACCACCAGCTGGCCCAGCTCAAGGGAGGTAAGGCACCCGCCGGAAAAGGGGAAAAAAATGGCGGACAGCCTTGCTTGGTGACCCCCGTGAAATGGTCGATCGACCCCAAATGGGGTCGCGACCCATAGGTTGAGAACCGCTGACCTAGAACTAAGGAGAAACTTCCTGACAGTTAGAACAATTAACCAGTGGAACAATCTGCCTCCAGAAGCAGTGAATGCTCCAATACTGGAAGGCTTTAAGAAGAGACTGGACAGCCATTTGTCTGAAATGGTATAGGTTTTCCTTCCTGAGCAGGGGGTTGGACTAGATGACCTCCAAGGTCCCTTCCAACTTTATTATTATTATTATTATTATTATTATTATTATTATTATTATTATTATTATTATTATTATTATTATTATTATTATTATTATTATTATTATTATTATTCTCTTTTGTGTTTCTTAACACTAACAAAATAAGTAATTTTACCTTAGATTATTTGCATTTAATAGTTTGCATTACACAACTTTTTCTCAAGTGTATCTCTCAGGATTTTTTTTTTTAACAATGGATCTGTTAGCACTCCACCTGATGGACCATGTTGTTTTTTGCCCCTTGGATATGAAGTGCGACTCTAAACCTGTCAGAGCTGTCTGGATGCCATGGGAAATTAATGTAACAATTGTCTGAGTGGATGCTTCTCTTTCAGTTGACCCTGATGAACACTCTCTCACTGTACAACAAAGCAACATGCTGATGTAATTTCCTATATGGATGAGTTGCTGGGTTTCATTTGTTCTGTGATCTGTTTGCTGGGTAATATCTTTCGTTGGCATTTGTTTGGTTTCACTTGGAAGCTCATCCACGTAAGATACAAAAAGCCTTTCCTCTCCTCTCCACTCCCAAATACCAAAGTTATGTATTTTTAAAACAGTACTTCCAGGCATATGAGGCACTTCTAAATTCCACCAGGAAGATATTGCTGATGCAAGCAGTTTAAATAAATTGGTGAGAACTGGGATTCTAACAGTCAGAAAACCAGAAACTAAGTTCTTGGATGAATTTTCTTCAAAACATTGATTCCTGGAGCAGAATCACTGAAAGGGGAAGCCATTGTAGGCTTAGTTGTTCAGTCGCTAAGTCGTGTCTGACTCTTCAGGGCCCATTGACCATAGCATGCCCCCCCCATCCTCCACTGCCCATGTTCATTGCATTGCATTGCATTGACAACATTATCTAACCATCTCATCCTCTGCCATCCCCTTCTCCTTTTGCCATCAATCTTTCCCAACATCAGAGCCTTTTCCAATGAGTCCTCTCTTCTCATTTGGTGGCCAAAGTATTTGAGTTCAGCTTTAATATAAGGCTAGGTTCCCTTATATCATCAATCAGGAGAGATCAGAAATAGCTGAATATAAATACTTTACTCGAGCCAGTAGAAGCACACAAAAAAATAAGAGTTATTCAGATAAAGATTTGAAATTGGTATGAAACAAGACCCAGGATTTTACCAGGACAACCATCTCTAACCTGGATAGAATCTGTGTTGGAAGCTCTTTTCATTTTTTTCACACAGATTTTCACATTATTAGCACAATATCTTTTGCCCCAGATTTACTGGGTAGAATTCTCTGCTATATTTCTTTCTCTCTCCCTCTCTCTGTGTATGTGTGTGTGCATCTGTGTGCATACACATTTTTAACTCAGTCTTAACTCCTGATGACTGCCTGGACAAATCTCTGCAGTTTTCTTGGCAAGATTTTGTAAGTGGTTTTCCATTCCCTGCTTCCTAGGGCTGAGAAAGTGTGACTGGTGCAAGGTCAATCAGCTGGCTTTTTGCCTGTATCACAATCTCCTGGTTTCTGGACTGATGTCTTAACCACTACACCAAATTGACTATGTAGTGTAATGTCCATTTATAATAGTGTAATTGTAGAAGTTGGAATAAGAGTTTGATCTGTCAATAATGGGTAGATGTGACCATTTGCTATGACCAAACAATTCAATAATGTATGGAAATTGTACCCAGTTAGTACTTAAATTATTCTTCAAAGAGATCTAAAAAAAAACACACCAATACACCGAAGGAGAGGTGCAGTTAAGAACCTAGGTTGTGGAGTAGGTATGTTGTGTGCATCATGAAAAAATCAGATTCAGCAGTGTCAAGGATTAATATGCATTGGCTACCATATATATATTGGGAAAGAAATGGCATCATTTGCAGCCAGCATAGTCTAGATCAGTAGTTCTCAACCTGTGGTCATCACAGGGGGTCTGCAAAGGCTTGAAGAAATGTTATGTTATGATTTAAATCTTGAGTTAAGTCTTGGTGGTCTGTGGGCATAGTTTGTGACCACAAATGTATTTAAAGGGGGACCGTGGTAAAGGAAAGGTTGAGAATCACTGGTCTAGATTGACCAAAATTGGCATAGAATGTTAGGTTTTGACTGGGGAGATCTAGGTTCCTTCTCTTCAGCCCCAACACTTG
>NW_015388483.1:167058-174882 GCF_001527695.2 Protobothrops mucrosquamatus
ACACGGATTGCTTCTCACATGGACAATTATATGTTGCGTGTTCTAGAGTCGGCAAACCAGACAATCTCTATATCTGCACAGACAATGGAACAACAAAAAATATTGTATACCCACAAGCATTGTGAAATTAAACATATTACAAATGTGCGCTTTCTCTTTTCTTTCTTTTCCATTTAACCAGACTGAGCCACAGCAACGCATGGCCGGGTACAGCTAGTAATAAAATATAATAAGAGGTTCAGAAGGAAGTCAAACAGAATAGTGATATCAAATTAATATGTAAGGGGAAAATTAGTTTGCTGTTAATATGGTTAGAGACTGTTTGCAAGGGTGTTAACCATACCAAGTGAAAGGTAATTCAGACATTATTCTTTACATAGAGGTAAGCACTATTTGAAGACAAGTGTGAAAGGATCTGGGTATATTTTGTAAAAAATATCATTATATTTTTATAGGCATTATATAGGCAATGGATTTAGTGATATTGTAAAGCCCAAGATACAGGAAGAGCACAAAAGGGATGCTAAATATAAACTTTTTCCCCAGTGTTTGGAGGAAACATGATTTTGGCAATGTTATTTAGCATACAGTGCATCAAACAGTCATTTGCATAATACAGGGGCCATGCTGTCTGAGGAATTCTGAGAATTGAAGTCCACAAGTCTTAAAATTGCCAAGTTTGGTGACTCTTGGTATAATGCATTGAGTGACATATCCTATAGTAGGTCAAGCTTTTTTCTCTCTCTATCAAGCCCAGTGTTTGCTTTCAGCAGCACTCCTAGATCTCATATTTGGCCATAAATGGACTCCCTACCTTTTTTTTAAATATAAAATCCAGGGCCCCATTCCTTGGGATAAGCAGTGGAGAAATGACAGGTAACTGTGTGTGGCTCACTTCTCTGGGCTGGGCTGGATCAGAACTTGTTAGGTTTGGCTGGGAAACTTTGAGGAAAAAAACAGAACTGAAGGACAGTTCTGATCTGAAGGGGTGGGACCAGTGGTGGGACTCAGCCTGTTTGCACCACTTCGGCAGAAACGGTAGCTATTTTTTTGTTGCCCAGGCCCAGAATGGACTTCCGGAAGCAGCATCCCCACAGAGAACCGGTTGTTCACATATTTGAATCCCACCACTGGGTAGGACCAAAGATGGTGCTGGCAAACTACTATATTGCTGAGTTAAAAAATATTCATGGGCATGTCCAAGAACTCATCAGAGAGTTTAATCCAGAGAAGGTGTATATTTCAGTGACAGGTGGAGCTTAGGTGAACAGTGGAAAGGGACAAGCCCATTGTTCCTGCCTTGGCCTTTTTAAAAATTTCCTTCTGACCTTCTTTGTTCTCTGTTCACAAAGCACAGGTGGCCAGAACAGAGTGTTCATAGGAGACACCTGAATGCTGCAATTAAGGATGATTTGCAAAGACAAAATTATATGGAGAGGTATGATGAATGGGCTTGGTGCAAAACAGATTTAGCTACAGTATATTTCCTTTCCCTTTTTTTTTTAAACTTGTCTTTATTTTGCTTACTGATTCTTTTTTATTTTTGCACTTTAAGGTAGCACCTACCTGAAAAGGGAATAGGCTGATGGCTCTGTGTGTGTGCATGTGTGTGTGTGTGTGTGTGTGTGTGTGTGTGTGTGTGTGAGAGAGAGAGAGAGAGAGAGAGAACATACTATATATATCCAATAGAAGAAAGCAGGCAAGAGAATATATAATTCAATTCTAGACCACAAGATTAGTGAGGGTCATCAAGCTGGATGGCTGTGATAGGAGATTAGTCAAATTCATGGAGAATATGGCTATTAATAGCTATTATTATGCATGATAGTTGCATGTTATCTTGAGCAAGGTAGGCAATATCCAGACAATCATTCTTTAAACTGACCTGAGATTCAGCTGGTTTTTTTCCCCAAGAACTGAGTACAGACAACTATCAGTCAATTCTGTGCCAAAACAAACATCTCTTTGCTCCTCTTCACAAAAAGGAAACAAAAGAATCAAAATTAAAAAAAAGTGTTTCACCCATTCTGCATTGCATATCTTCTGTACACACATTGCAAACATTTGTCTATTATTCTGCAAATAAAATAAAATGTCAGAAGGAAAAGTTGTAGAACAATAAAGTTGAAATTACTCTTAATGGAAGTTGTTGATTAGAGAGAAGTAAGAAGGGACTCACTGGGTTCCTCTCTTTATAGGCAGGTGGCTATAAAGATATAAAGACAGAAAGCCAGTTAGTCCTTGCTCACTTGCTTGTGGTCTCCATAGCATAGCAGATCACTTTGCCTCTGAAAATGCCAGTCATATTTGCTGACAAAATATCAGGAAATCTATGTCACTAAACTCTGAAGTCCAACAGACATTAGCCACGAAAGCCTATACCAGTAATTGCTTGGGCAATAGCTACCTACCATATTTGTTTTGTTTTGTTTTTTAAAAAAAATCCTTTGTATCATTTGGTAAATAAAATTGATTATGATAGGTTGCATAGTCAGCCAGATATTTAGATTAGATTTGGCATTTTTATCCATCCATCAAGTCTTGTTACCTGCTTTGCCTGCTAGCTTTTTGTGTACTGACCATGTAATTGCCTTTCCACATCTTTTTCCTAGTCTTCATTTGGTCTTTCTTGTAAGCTAGTTTGGTATCTCTGGTATTCAGTAAACCTTCATGGTGTACAAGCTTGCTTCTTCTTCATTGTCCTTCAGATATTCTTCCAATGCTCTCTCCTTTTTTTCAACTTCTAGTGTACTTGCAACATTTCATACCCACCTGTGCTCCTTGGTAAGTAGTCTGTCAACATAACTGTGTGAATGAAGGCCATGATTCATTGTCATTATTTTTTTTGCTTTCCTATCCAGGGCTTCTTCCAGCTGTGTATCTAATGAATGGAATTGCCCAGGTGTTAATTAATTATACTTACTCCACTAATTTGGACTTTAAAATCTTTAAACTCTCATGATGTATTCATTTCTAACCATTTTCTTGGCTTCAGTATGCTTGATCTTGTCAGTTTGAAAGATTGTCCAGGTATTTGTACTGATCTTCTTTATCTAGACTTTGTTGTTATTTCCATAGGCCATCTTGATTCCTTCCATTTTTATTACTATTTCAGATTGTATTATTTCTCAGATTTTAAGATTGTCCATGTAAAGGAGATGGGATAGCCCAGCAGGTATGCTTTTGATGTTGGGATAGCCATGGCCTGACTTGGACAGTAATGTTGACAGAGTAATCAGTGCAATGACATACAGTAGTGGTAATAGTGATTTCATTGAAAGAGTTCCCTCTGGATAGTAACCTCTCCCAGTCTATCACCATTGACCAGCAACTGTTTCTTCCATCGAGCCATTGATCTTTATACAAGACTTCTGATGTTTCTACTGACTGCTGTTATTTCTAGACACTTGATTATCCAATTATCTAGCAGGGAATCAAATGCTTTCTTGTAATCAGTCCAAACTCTTTCAAGTTCATCTTCCTTCTCTTGCAGTTTTCCAAAATCATGTTTTCAGCTAGGAGCTGATATTTTGTCCTTCTGCTGTTTGGGTGGTTTCCTTTCTGCTTAGATCAGGCATGTCAAACATGTGACGTCACATGATGTCACGCAATGTATCTGGCCGGTTTTGCTGTTGCCGGCAATGGGGTGTGCACGGCTTTCATGTGATGCGTCCGGCCCAGGGGCCAGCAGTTTGACACCCCTGGCTTAGATGGAAAGAGCTTGTTTTGAACTAGATGGTGTTGAACTGTATTGGCTACCAGTTAGCAATGTGAAAGATGTTGGTAAGCAGGTAATGGGCTTGTAGTTGCCTGATGTTGCCTCTTTTGTTGGCTCTTTCATTATCAGGCAAACTTTAACCAATCTTCAATTTAATCTCCCTGAAATATGTGGTTAAATTGCTTGGCAATGAGTAGATGTAGAGCAGAGGTCTTCAAACTTGGCCCTTTTATGACTTGTGACTTCAACTCCCAAAATTCCTCAGCCAGCATGCCTGGCTGAGGAATTCTGGGAGTTGAAGTCCACAAGTCATAAAAGGGCCAAGTTTGAAGACCTCTGATGTAGATGGTTCAAACAGAAGCAATGCAATTCATCTTCATCTGGCACTCAGCAATTCTTGATCTTCCTTGTTCTTTTCTCCATCATTTCTGCTGTAACAACAAGTTCTTCCAGTTCAGCTTCTTTTTTATCCTTATCCACCTCCTTTATCCAAGCTGCGTTCTTGTTGTATTTTGTTGGGTTATCCCATAGCTGCACCAGAATTGCACTGTTTTTGTTTTTTCTTTATCAGATATTGACTTTGTTTGACAGCATTTTAGATTCCCCGTTGTTTATTTTTAAATTGAATTCATTTTATTCCTAAAGTTATAAAAAAGTCCTTTTTTAAAAAAAGAGAGAGAAAGAGCAATTTAGGACAGGGAGCCTGCTGGAAGGTGTCTATATAATATTGAGGTTTGTCAGCATCACATTGTTTGCCTGGGAATCATGTGATGGACGTGTGAAAGTTCTATGATTAATTATTGTGTGATGAGAGATAATCTGTAGCATATTCAGAGCCAAACTGGGAAGTGGCCTAATTTGGACATCATCACCAAGCTCAGAAAATGACAAGGTAAGTCATACTATAAGGAGTCAAGTCTCAGTTCATAAGAGGAGTGGGAAACCAAAGCTGAGAGTGATGAAACTCTGCCTGTTCTCTGAGGTGACCACCAGACATATTGTTATTGCAATCCCTGGGACTCAGTATAGGCCCCCGTCCCAATTCTCCTGCTTCTTTGAGAAATAATCATTTTGCTTTCCAAATCAACTTTAGTTGATCCTTAAAAGCAGTGTCAGACTAAGTAGTTAGTGCTTCCATGAGAGACACCAGGGAATCCCAAGACTCTAATTTAGTGCTGGGAAATTGAGAAGAACATCTGGTGCCTAATCAACAGTGACTGCTTTCAAAAAGATAAACAGGGTCAGATCTAAGAAGACTTTGCAAACCATTTCTGTATAAATGTCAGTGTGATCACCAGGAGTCAAACTCAAATTAAGGGAGTCTTTATGTTTACCTGCTTTCAAAATTGTTCTTTAGATCAGGTGTTCCCAAACCCTGGTCCTCACAAGTGAGCAAAGACCCATCCACGCACACACAGGATCTAGGCCAGGGGTCTTCAAACTTGGCCCTTTTATGACTTGTGAACTTCAACTCCCAGAATTCCTCAGCCAGAATTCTGGGAGTTGAAGTCCACAAGTCCCAGAATTCTGGCTGAGGAATTCTGGGAGTTGAAGTCCACAAGTCATAAAAGGGCCAAGTTTGAAGACCCCTGATCTAGGCAGTGTGTGAAACCTTCCTCCATCCCCCACATGGTCTGCAAAAAAATCAACCTATATGGAACTGGTTCCTGGCGCCCAAAAGGTTGGGAGTCGCTGCTTTAGATAGCTGCTGAGATCAATCAGGATGAACAATATATTTGGGCCCTAGCGATCATATAATCTCAGGTAATGTCAGCCTTGTGAGGAAGTCCAGACAGGAAGCAAATCTAGATGGACTACTTCTACTTTGTTGTATGGTTACATTAACAGAAACTTACAAGTCTAAAAGTACATTTTTTCCCAGTTGCCTTTTGCAGCCTAGAGAGATCCCCTTCTGAGATGTTGATACCACACCCATCTTCCTTCTGCTGGCTAAGCTGCTTCTTATCTGATTGCTCCCCTGACTGTGACATTTCTCCCCCATCTCTCAAGGTCATTCCCACATACCATTACAGATGATGAGACATTAGGTTGAAGTATACTGATGATCTTGCCATTATCCAATGACTTTCTTAGCTCAGGGGTATATGTTTAAACTTAGGTCTCCCACTTCTAAGTTGAAATCCAAGACTTGCCTTCTATTGAGTTGATTAAAGTAGCAATTTTCATCATACTGGCTTCCAACTAAATCTTTTTATACCTCTCACACTATATAAAGAGCAATCTGGTGACAGAGTTGCCAGTCATTCTTCTAAATGCAGCTGCTCTTATTCAAGTGCTTTTGAATGTGGTGTGTGTAATCCTTCCTTCCTTCTTCCTTCCTTCCATGATGCTGAGATGGTACACTAGAAATGTGAATCTGTATCTATGTAAATAGAAAGCAGAAGTGGATCCTTCAGATCTGCTGCTAATTCTTTTCAAGAATGAATAGATATTTAAATCCTTGAAAATAGTTCAGTTTATACCACACTGCATTTCCCCCCCCCCACCACCACAGTTTTAAGATACTTTAATTTTATGTTTTGGAAATGTTATATGCTATTGATTTGATTATTTAAATTGTGTTTTGCATCCTTTCTTCCATTGGGGGGGGGCTACCAGAATTACAATGAAAAGAAAGCATAAATACTATAAATAAGTACATTCCATTTCTGTGTAGGCTTCCAATCTCTTCTTGTTTTGGGTACTAGAACCAGTTTTGCCCACATATTTTAAGATTGATATTGATAAAATTAATGTGTTCTGAAAAGGATGTATAGCATGGTGAACAATCTACACCAAGAAGGATTTTAGGGAAGAACCTGGATAGGATGTCTGCATGACTGAAGAGCAGTATCTGTTATGCATAGTGCTATCCATGGGGGAGGCTTCAATCTTAAAGTTGCAGCTGCTAGTTTGATTTTTTCACACACCCCTTCCCCATGAATAATCCTGGGGCTGAGCATGGTTAACAAGCAGAAAAGTAACTTAAGGGGAGATATAGCTGCCATCAAATATCTGAAGGGCTGCTACAGGAAACTGTTCTTAATTGCTTCAAAGTATAGGAATAGAAGAATTGAAAGGGAACAAATTTCAATGATGGGGTGGAGGAAGCTCACAAGGCCAGAAACAATAATATTGTCTGCTAGAATACCAGGGAAGTAGAAAATGTCTTTGCTTTGACAAGTGGATGAGATGATAGCAAGTCTTTATAGTCTTTAAATAGTAACGCTTTTGTTGGAAAAGTTTTTGTAAGTGTATTCATTTGGGCTGGCAAGTGTTATTTTGTTAAAATGTAGGGTGTTCCAAACAATTGACCAGCAATTGTTCAAAGAGTTCAAACAGACAATAATTTAAAGAATTCAATGGCATTTATTTTTAGTGAAGGATATAGAGTATTGAAATCATACCCTCTAAACCTAAGTGAAATTGTATTATTAGTCTGTTTCTATTGGGTGCCTATGTTGTTATGCTGCTTTTAAACCAAAGTACTTCTTTAGTGTAACTAGTCGGCTTCAATTTTCAATCTTTGAGTATAAATGGAAAAGCAGCTTAGTAGAAGAAACAGATCCAAATACTCGTTCAGAGTGTGAGAAATGAATACACTTCATTTGCCCTCTTTTACAAAGTTGATTGGCTGCATTGCATGGCACATCATTGTATTCAATGGGCAACAAAAAATTAGCTACCGGTTCTGCCGAAGTGGTGCGAACTGGCTAAATCCCACCACTGCCATAAGTGCATTAATTTTTTCTTGTTTTCCCACTACATCAGTTGCAATTAAAATATAGGCATAATAATTATGCAATCATCTATTTAAGAGAGATCTGGATTAACTAAATTGCATGAATAAATAAATCTAATTTTCAAATTACTTCAATTTTAAATTAATTATTTTGCTTATTCATTTGTTTGCTTTTATTTAATGACTTAAAGTTTGAGTTAATTAAATTTCAAATGTATGTATATATAAATATATATAATAAAGCAAGAGAAATACATAGTTGGAAAGCGACAATCAGCTTATGTATATGTCAGTATACGTACAGACTGGAGCAATCTTAGCAAATGAACTTTTTCAGTGCAGCCAAGAATTACTAGCACTACAT
>NW_015388483.1:174897-183713 GCF_001527695.2 Protobothrops mucrosquamatus
CCAGAATGGAGTTCCGGCACCTTTTTTGGATGGAACCTTGTAGGGTAGGCAAGGCGGGTTGTATGACGTGTGTGAGTTCCGGCACTTTTTTTTAATTTTTTTTACAAAAAAAGCATTGTGTATGATCAATATATTGCTAGGTATGATCAATATATTTTCCCTAATGGTGGCAAGGTCTCAGCTTCTGTAGTCACTTCCAGATCTCAGCTTCCCTCTTTGCAATCTTTTCGTTGTTATTGCTTTAAAATATGCTCTGCACTCTCTTTGTCATGATGGCAAATTAGCGACACTCCTATTTACACCAACATGAAAGAAACTTGAAGACCCTAAATCATAGCTGAGTGCAGCATATCTGCCTATAGATGCATTTTTCCTAGGAAGTGGAGGTGACAGGATGGTTATTATTGCCAGGCGCGTGTCTTACGCTGCTATTTATGCAGAAAGGCATGCAATTTTTCTAATTCCTTTCTGGCTCCAGGCATGCCTCCTGCTGGGTCCTGCTGCTTGTCGCCTTCCTACTTGAACATGGGCCAAATCTTGACTAACCAGTGGCGATCTCAACCTCTTCTTATAATAATTACGGTAATTACTGCCTTAATTCATAACCTATTCTAAAGGGTCTTGCGGTGGGACTCCAAGCATTGTGGTCTTCAGCACCAGATCGGCGGACAGCTCCTTCCTGTAGCATTAAAAAAAAAAAAAAAAGAGACAGGAAACCTGCTAAGCCAGTGTTTCTCAACCTTGACAATTTTAAGGCATGTGGACTTCAACTCCCAGAATTCCACAGCCAGCCATGCTGGCTGTGGAATTCTGGGAGTTGAAGTCCACATGCCTTAAAATTGTCAAGGTTGAGAAACACTGTGCTAAGCTCTCTCTTCCCAAGGTAGATCCCACGGAGATCCGGGAAGCCGTGGGGGGCGCGAGAAAGGCGCCGAGCCCCTTAGCGCCCGCCTCGGAGTTAATGAGCCATTTGCAAAACTTCCCGCGTCGGACCGGTAGACCTCGCGCAGCACCTCGTCGGTCTCAAAAACCAACTCTGTGATTTTAAACGGCGGAGATCCTCCCCCTTGGAGGCGGGGAGTGGGCGGTCTCGGGGCCTCGGGAGCGCTCATAAAAACCCCACCTCTCGTTTGAGGACTGCAGCTGCAATTGGCTAGATGAGGAGGCACTGGAAGAGATGTTAAGCTGGCTGCTTCCACCCATGGCTCTGCACACACACAGGGGCGGGTGGTGCCGGGGAGAGCGGGAGGCTGGGCTCCGAGGCGGCGGAGGCGGTGGAGGAGGAGAAAGCGGTGGCGGAGCCGATGTCTCCCCAGCCTGCTTGCCTGCTTCGGTGACCGAGCCGCTCCTGCTGCTGGGTTGCTGCCTGCGGCCGAAGGATCCGTCCGAGCGAGGGCGGCTGTTGACGCCGCCGGTGGAGATGATGGCGGAGGGCGGCGGCGGGCAGCGGCTCAAGGCGCTGTCCCTGCTAGAGGCAGCCCGCTGCCGCTATGAAAGCCTGCAGATTTCCGACGACGTCTTCGGGGAATCGGGCCAGGACAGCAGCGGCAACCCGTTTTACAGCACCACCGCGGAGTCGCGCTCTGCCTCCGAGGAGGAAGACGACGAGGAGGAGGAAGAGGAAGAGGGCGAAACCCCCGAGGGTGGACGCAGCCATCGGGGCAGGACTGGAGGACGCCAAGGCTCCAAGGCGTCGGCAGCGAAAGAGCAGGAGGAAGAGCAGCAGCAGCAGCAAGTGCAAGGTGGCTTGGAGGCGACTTTCCTGGGTCCCGCGGAGCAACAGCGGCGGGAGGAGGAGGAGGAGGAGGAGGAAGGCGAGAGGGGCTGGAGCCAGAGCCTGCGGAACACCCCGACCCCTTCTTTCAAGGATAGCAGCGGTAAATCGACTCGCGTCTCGGAATGACTTGGCGGGTGACTCAGGATGTGTGGGTCTCTGTGCGTGTGCTGCAGAAGTAGGGCTCTCGTTCTGGCGGAGCGTGGGAGAAAGTGGGGCTGACGAGGCAGTGAAGGTCGCCAGCCCCCGACCCCCCAACCCAATACTTCGAAAGCATCCCAGAACTCCACCTTAGGGGAGAGAATCTTTGGGTTAGGAAAGACGCCCGGACTCAATGCTGGGATAGACTGCTTCTTCCCATTGGGTTCTAAGAAGCAGTCCGTTCCTTAAATCAGTTTCCCTCACTCCCGTCTCTTCCAAATGCTTTGGACTCCAAGTACCATCACTCTTGGCTCAGTAATCAAGAGTCGTGGTGGCTGGCCGTTGGTAAGAGTCATTTAGCTCAGTTGGAGGGGGGGGGAGGGTGATGGCTGCCTTAAAGGGTTGCATTCACTTTATTTCCACAGAAGTGTGGCTAGCTTTGGTGACCTTCTGTTGCATTGGAGTGATTGTGATGCCTCTGCTCTTTTTCTGCAAGTGGAAAGAGTCAAGAAGGGGAAAAGCACAGCTGTGTTGAAAAAAAACAGGGTTCTCAGTTGTAGTCCCTCAAGACAAGACTCCTTTATGGTAGAAAATTGTGCAGGTGCAAGGAGGAGGCAGATCTCCTGCCAATGCCAGTCACTGAATTTATATTACTGAAATTTTATTAGTGAAATTTCAAGTCCATGTGAATACAATTCAGTGATATAAAATGGAGAAGTTAGAAATAATCCATGCCTCCAGATCTACTCGGAGGGCAGATCCTCAAAGTAATTACAAATATGTAATGGGTTGCATAGATTCTGAAATGCAAAAATCCTGGGCTACTGAGCTGCCTGATTTATTATTTTTAAAAGTGCCCTGGAGTGTGACACTATAGGTAAAGGGACAGCCTATGGCTGTCTACTATAACTGCCTTCAGCCTGACATATGTTGGGGCTGCTGGACTTCTGCTAGCTGTAATCCAAAATATATTTCAAATATTTTGCATCTTCCAAGTAATATGAACTGTGTGGTAGGTAGATCAGGACGTTCTTACAGTAAATATCTGGCTATTCAGCTGCTGGGCTACACCAGCTAATTTTAAAGAATTGGGCACTAACCAACCACAAACATCTGAGTATCTTCTGATAATCTGATTTTGGATCTCCAGAATGAGACCCTTGCTTTGAATATCTAATGCACTCTAGTTTACTGAACAAATTCTTCATTTTTTTGTAATTAACCCTTTGAGAGCTGGGGTGAGGAAAAAAACTGCAAGTAGCTTTTTAGCTTTAGTTTTCTTTGGTTTCATTTTAATATTGTCAATCTCGAAAGGCTTGCCTTTGGAAAACAGTTGCAGAAACTGAAGTGAATCACTTTTTCTTAATAGAGTCAACATGCAAGTAAAGCAGGGATATGTTTGAGAGTAAGGAGTTGTTGCTCGTTGCTTTGGACAATTAGGGGTTAAGTTCCACAATTGAATGTTCCTTATTTAGTTGCCAGGAAGATACAAGATGGTCATATAATATATGGCAGAGAGCCAGCTTTTTAAACTCATCCTATCATGATCTGGTTTTCCTCCAAAACAAGCACATTGAGCCAAGAGTCATTGAATAATGAATTATGAGTTATAAACATGCATGCATGAATCAGCCATAAGGATAGTTATGAAAAGTAGAACACATAATGCAGAATTCTGGCATTTTGCAATATTGCACAAATTGTAGATCTTGGTTACTTTCAACTTGGATGTATGTAAAAAAATCACTGAATTAATGTATGTAGCTTGTTGACCGTCTACATCAGATGAGACTTCCAAAGACAACAGTTATGAAAGTCAGTTTGATCAGAAACCTATGCACAATGCTTGACTGGGTCTAACCAATATGACATCTTGCATATGTGCAAGACCAGATGTCATTGGAAGGTGATAGTTTGGGTGAGTGACAATTTTATTTTTGCGTTTTGCCTTTTGCATAATGCAGAATGCCCTAATAATGCCAAACATTCATTCTGCTCAGTTATAGATAGTGAAGACTTTTGGATAGAAGGTGATAAAAACAAGTAAACTAAAGCCTCTTTTGACTCCTGATGATTTAATGAACAGCTCTGTGGTTTCCTAGTGAACTGATTTATTACTGCTTTCTTCTGAAACTTTTTCAAAGTTCTAAATCTAGTCAACAGATTTGGAAGTCTCTCTTATCCTAGCAATAACCAGGCCCAAATTTGCTTAGCTTCCATGCCTAGACAAGTTTAACCGGGTGCTGCCACCTGCTGAGGTATACTAGGCAATAAATTTTTTAGAAATAAGCCTCTTGGAATTGGTCTGGTATTTATTAAAATTCTGAAGGGGAATAAAGCTTTATTTTCAGAAAATTCTTTTCTAGCCTGGAATATTTTTCTCTGCTATTTTTAAAATAAAATATAAAAGTATGGGCAGTAGCCTCTCCAAATTTGGACAAGATTGCAAATCTGTCCAATAGTACAGAAAATATATAGAGCCACATTCCAGAGAAAGCTCCAGCTACCCTACCCTACCCTCAGCCTGGGACAGGGGTAGGCAACCTTAGCTGGCTCAGGAATTCTGGGAGTTGAAGTCCACGAGTCATAAAAGAGCCAAGGTTGCCTACCCCTGGCCTGGGAGAGCAGTCAGGTTTTTAAGGCACCTAGGACACCATCAAGGAGAAAATCATCCAGATTTCTGAAGGACTCTCTTTCCAGAAGGCAGGCATCATGACAAGAAGGCATGTTTCCAGGTTCCTGAAAGATAACATAATTTAACTGAAAGGATTTGAAATGTGCCAAACCTGTTGGTTCATATTGGCCAAACAGATAAGGCAGCAGATACATGGTCCCTCAAATAACTGGGTCCTAGGTCATGTGGGGCTTTATAGATCACAACTAGAAGCAAATTGGAAATCAATGCAGTTCATAGAACACATGACACTTGGACATATTGAGGCATGCCCATCATTGTCTATACCTCTGCCTTCTGGACCAGCTAAAGCTCTTCAAGAGCAGCCCCATTGAAGTAATTGAGTATGAAAAGATTAATGCATAAAGTGACTGTCTGAAGGGCCTACTGATTCAGGAAAGAGTACAACTGGAAGTGTGCAAAGACCTTTTTGCCCACAGTTGCCAACCTGCTCTTCAGGCAGGAACTGTAAGTCCAAGAAGACCTCCAGACTGTGCACCACTCTTGAATAGACAAATGCTACCCTATCCAGATTTAAAATGGAATCTCCCTGGATCTAGATAGCTACTTTGATCTTGATTGAGCTGGCCACAGTTTCTCCACATCCAAGCAATGGAACGAAACCTTGTCATCTTTATTTGGCAGGCCTGGGGTCAAAAATTAAAATTGGGCATCTTTAGCATACTGCTGATATCATGGGGGGGGAGGTTTGGGGTTTGCTATCATGTAGATGGTGAATGAGGGGGGGGAGGGTCAAGTCCTGTGATACCCCAGGAGTCTAGGTAGCAATATCCCCCTATCCCTTTAATCAACCAGCTGACTGTGAATGAAGGAAGAGAACTGCAGTAAAGCAATTTCAAACTCCTGGAGCTTAGCCAGAAGGACACCATGTTTATGGTTTCAAAAATTGCTGGAGAGATCAAGGACCATAAGGATGGATGTACCACCCCCATCCTGGCTCTGCCACAGATCTTCAGCAAGTACAACAGAGTCTGTCTATTCTAAATTTCAGCCTGAAATCTGTCTGAAACAGGTCTAAATAATCTGCTGCCTGCAGACCTCTTGATGGCTGCCGTGTGACAACCTTCTCAACAATCTTCCCTTTTGTAACTATTTTGTATTAAGATGCATTGGACAAAATATTTTTTTTAAATGCTCCAAGGAACTCCATATTTATTTACCCCTAAATGTGGAACATAGCTTAAGAAATATACTCTCCAAGTTTGTTTATCTATGCTTGAGGAGGCTAACTCATGTAAGATGAAGCTTATGTAGGCTAACCTTATATCTACAAATTTCCCCTATTGCCCCTAAGATTGGCCAGAGTCTAATCAAACTATATATCAAAATGGGAAATCTGTCTAGACATTTTGGGAAGGTTCCTTTAACTCAGCCAGGCAAAGTCAGTGGTTACATAATTTCCGTGATTGCAATATGGCTGTAGAGAGCAACAGCTCAGGAACTGTACAGTCCTATGAAAGCCAGCCTTTCATTGGAGGAGTAACTTGAGGCTCTCCAGATGTTGCTGAAGTGTAGTTCCTAGCATTCCTCACAATTAGCCTTATTGGCTGTTGCTGCTGGGAGTTCTGTTTTAGCAAAATCAAGAGAGCCACAGGTTTTCTGTCTCCACAGGTTTTAGACGTCTTACTATAGTTTGTGTTGTGCTTTCATGTCTTAGAGCATGAATAAGTCAAAAGAAACATAACACAATCTCTGAAATTTAGTTTTAGCTCATCCCTGGCGGAATATTAAAATGTGCCCTTTGAACCTCAGTCTCTATATTTAGAAGAAATATAACCTGTTGATTTCAATAAAGCTTACCGCTATTCTTCATAAGGTAAAAACCATGGAGTCGGAAAAAATAGTTGAGAACTGAAACACATTCATGATTGTATGAATTGTATAAATCAAACAGAAAAGGACTGCATCATGAAAAAGTTTGTAGAAGTTTATAAAAATGATTTCTTTATTAGGACATTTCTATGCTGGAGGAATTCAGTGTAGCTATTGTGGTTGTTTTTAGCTTCACAAGTCTGGGGGACAGGTGGTGGAAATGCAGTGGCTGGTCCTATGTTATGTAATGGTTGCTTCTGCATTCATCTGGGGTAATTATTTACCCACATATGTTGGCAGCACAACACCACCAATGTCCTGTCAGATGGGAACTTGGCATTTTCTACATCTTTTCCCTTGATGGATGGGAGGTTGTTATATCCTTCTGTTCTACTTGCCTTTACTTTTGAGGGGAAATAAATAATGGAGATTTCAGGTGTGTGTTTTATGTCAACAGTAAAAAAGGAAAGAGATTGTTTCTGTACAGCAGATCCTATTTCCCAGGATTGCTCTAGGACTTACTGCTGGCAGCAGGTAGAAAAGGTTAATTCTGTTAACTCTTACATCCCTGGTTTCATTATCTGGCAAACTGAGGTTGGTTAGTTTCTCCTCAAAGAACCTTGGACTCAGATTATCCTCTTTTAATTCCCACACTGACTGTATGCAAGTATTTGTACATCATGCTGAAAGCCAGTTTGTTGTAAAGGCTGAAGGCCAGAAACTGGGAGACTTTGAGTCCTGCCTAAGGCACAAACCCAGTGGGGTGTCCTTGGGCCAGTCTGTCTTTACATTTGTCCTGAGCCAGGAAAAATGCAGATTTGTTCATGTGGTGGCCAGGAGTCAAAACTGATTCAAAGGCAGTCACTCCTGCAACTTTATGTTAGTTCTCTTTGAGCCAGTTAAACATATTGTGTACACTGGCCTATTGACTAAATTCACCTATTATATTTAATTATGGGAGAGAGAGAGAGAGAGAGAGAGAGAGAGAGAGATGACAATCCAACTGAATCAGTACCCTTCTGTATGTGAATGTTATGCTGATGCATAGACAAAGGGGTGGGAGGCTTTGACCATGTGGTCATGTCTGCTGTCTAGTCCTCTTACCCCACCCCAACTATAGCCATCCCTGCTTTATTATGAATTCTTTAACCATAGTTTTCTTAAATAAATCAAAATAGGCTTGGATTGCAGTCAAAGCTAAATAAAACATGTTTTGACTCAATGTGCGTGTAAATCCAGTCTCTGCTCCTTGATAATAAAATGGAAAAGAACATTCTATTGGTACTTCAGCTAGTCAAATTTTCAAAAGTCAGGAATGTATGAAACACAAAGAACTGAGGCCTTGATGTGTTGTCATGACTAAAAATCTGCGTATACCCTTAAGGAAAGTGAAATCTCAGTAGACCAGAATTAAAGGAGAAAATGTACTCCTACCTTCAACCAACTTCACATTAACACATTTGTTACCATTTGTTTTGTGGTGCGTTGTAGCATTTTGGACATTTAATAGTATTATTTAAAGCCACACTCACAGAAGTATACTGTAAATTAACAAGCTTGAGCAAAAGATATGTTATCATCAAACAGAGACAAAGTTCATTGAAGCAGTTAGCCATGGAGTCATTTACTCCATGATAATGTCATTAGTCATTCTTACTAGAAAAATGCTTGAAAATGAATTGCCAGTTTTGTCTTAGAGGGAAGAGTCTAAAAGAAGGTTTTTAAAACTGAGCCCCATGATTCCAGGTGGCTTCAATGAACCTTTTCCATCTTTTTATACAATTGCAAACTTGTTGCTCCTATATTTTAGGAGAGGAAGCAAATATCTAATTTAAACCAGGTTCATATTGTAGAGTACATAATAAATATATTATATATAATAAATAAAGTAATGCAGTGTTTTATATCTATGGTGAGTTAATGCTGAAAAAGAATGGTTTTTTGATTCAATAGGGGTAGTGTGAAGAGAAGGGAGGGCATATATTTTGGCTGATTTCCTTCTCTCATAGGGGCGGTGCAGTGGCTCAGTGGTTAAAATGCTGGGCTTGTTGGCTGGAAAGCTGGCAGCCCAGGTTTGAAACCCGAGCGCCATGTGGCAGGATGAGCTCCCATCTTGTCCCAGCTCATGCCAACCTAGCAGTTTGAAAGCATGCAAATGAGAGCAGATAAATAGGTACCACTTCGGTGGGAAGGTAACAGTGCTCCATGACATCATCCCGACCATCCCCTTGGTTTACCGAGGGGCTGAGAGAGATGAAACGTCGGAAAAGACGCCTAGAGAGCAGTTGGAGGGCCAGCCGAACCGAATCCGCTCGAACACAGGTAAAGATACATCTTAGATCTTACCTAGTGGCGCTGAGGGAGACTAGGACTAACTACTATGCCTCACTCATC
>NW_015388483.1:185143-208798 GCF_001527695.2 Protobothrops mucrosquamatus
CAACAAGCGGGCCTGACCTAGGGTGAGTTTTAAATAGGGACAATTTTTAAACGATTTTAAAGAGCCACAGCTACCAATATTTGGGTTTTAATTGGTTTTTAGCAGGGGAAAATTTTTTGTACGATGTTTTAATATGCTGTGAGCCGCCCTGAGTCCCATGGGGAGAAGGGCGGCATATAAATTGTGTCAAATAAATAAAATAAATAAATGACCACTGAATGCTGGCCCAATGGCCTTGAAAGGGAGATGAACATCATTGTCTATAGTCGGTAACGACTGGCGGAGCAAAATCCACAGGGACTCCTTTACTTCCTCTTATACAGCCCCTCCCTCTGCACTTCTTCAGATCTACCCCATGCAATAGATAACTTTCCAGAACAGTGCCAGAGGTGGCAAAAAGGACTATAGGTGACAGCAGGAAGGGTGGAAGAAGGAATCAGTGAAATTCATCTCTCTCTTCCCCTTTTTTTTATAACAAATACTTCTGTGGGATTAAACAGCTTTCTGTCAATAGAACAATTACTGGGTAAAATTAGATTGTTCAGACAAATGAAGTTATTGGGATTGGATGGAATGTGAAATGAATAATCTTCAAATTAATACCTACAAATTGCCGCTCAATCAGATCTTGCCAGAAGACTGGAAAAAAAGCCTATTTTTCAAGAAATAATTCTTTGCAAGCAGGAGAATGTCATGAAATGAAAGAACAAGTTTTCTCTGACAAAATTTCAAGAAGAATTGGGCTTCTTGTGCATCCCCAACTTCTACTGTTTCTTTGAATATTCACAAACCTGTGAAGAAAGATAGTAATAGAATAGACATTAAATATTTTGGATGTTCTAGGTTGTC
Source organism: Protobothrops mucrosquamatus (assembly GCF_001527695.2). Lineage (NCBI taxonomy): Eukaryota > Metazoa > Chordata > Lepidosauria > Squamata > Viperidae > Protobothrops > Protobothrops mucrosquamatus. The sequence goes on from NW_015388483.1 coordinate 185,993, forward strand.
TCTAGACAAGAAGGACAACAATGAAGACCAGCTCTGTCTAGGGAAGGTTCTTTCTGAATCATTTCCCATGACCCGTGATCTGCATCTGTGGGCCAAGATGCCTTTTGCATGGCAATTTTCTAATCTGTAGGCTCTTCCCCCAACCACCCAAGGACATTCCCACATACTGTACCATTACAGGGTTCCCATGAACAGCTCTTACTTAAAGCAGCTAGGTAAGCAAATATGTTCTCTTTGGTCCAGTAAGTGCTTAATAGAAAAGGCACTAGACAGAAAAGATAATTTCCACGAAGAAGTAATGGGAACTAGGTAAGTGTATGAGGCAGCCACACTTGGCTATGTGAAGATTGTTTGTGTCAGTAGTAAAGCCAGTGGTGGGATTCAAATATGTGAACAACTGGTTCTCTGTGTGGATGCCGCTTCTGGAAGTCCATTCTGGGCCTGGGCAACAAAAAATTAGCTATCGGTTCTGCCGAAGTGGTGGAAACCGGCTGAATCCCACCACTGAGTGAAGCCCAGAGGAATCACATTTTACTTTTATGAAAGTGTTTCAACATCGTTCCAAGGCCTCATCTGGAAGTTCTGCCAACCAAAAGAGGATTTTGTCCATGCAAATGGATAAAATCTTGAAGGGGCTGGAGGTGAAGTGATACAGNTTAGCTATCGGTTCTGCCGAAGTGGTGGAAACCGGCTGAATCCCACCACTGAGTGAAGCCCAGAGGAATCACATTTTACTTTTATGAAAGTGTTTCAACATCGTTCCAAGGCCTCATCTGGAAGTTCTGCCAACCAAAAGAGGATTTTGTCCATGCAAATGGATAAAATCTTGAAGGGGCTGGAGGTGAAGTGATACAGCTAGTTTTGCTTTTTTTAGAGGTAAAGTGTGTGTGATGGATGCTGCTTCTCAAAAAATGTTTCAAAGCTTCATACACATTAGCTGAGCAGAGGCATCTCCTTTACTCACAGTCTTAGCCAGGGCATCAGATTTTTGGCTGCTGAAAGTCAAGTAAAAAGGTCCTCCCCGATCTGGCTGAAAAAAGATAACAAAGGTGGCAGATGAAATCAAATGTAAGAAGGATACACTTTCCCAAAGCGATAACCATTGGAAAAGCATCATGAACAGGTCATATGTAAATATAGTTGAAATAATACGTAAATAATAATATCAGATGTAAGTAAAGTCACTTAAGCCAGTAACCTAAAGTATTCTGTGGCTTTGTCATGGCAAGGACTTCTGAGATGATTAAACCTAGGAGATATCTAAGGTATAGCACTGGGCTATGGCAGGATTGGAGCCCACCCATCTAGTGAGAACATCCAGTTGAAAATCCCATCTCTCTCTCTCTCTCTGTAATGAGAAAGGAGAGGAGGCTTCCCACCCCCACCCCCACCCCACTCCACCACCTTGGATTGTAAAACTGCCTCTTTTATGGATTAAAACACAAACTGTATTTTAAAAAACTTTTTTAATTTGCTGCAGGGAGGATACTCATCAAGAAATTATTCCTCATCCTGGTGCCAGCAGTGTAAAAATCCCATCTCTTATGTCTACCACTCTCTCTACATTTCCATATTATTCATTTACAAATTCAGTCACAATAGGAAGAACTGGGAATTTAAATTGTCTCATGGGAACTGGTTTGTCTAGTTTGAGAGTGACCTACAATGTTCTTTGGCAATGTATACATAAATACAAAACCACTGCAGTTTAGTCTCATTAAAGAGAACAAATGTGTTGTGTAGCACTAGAAAGTAGAAAGTCTACTCTACGTGGACCTTGACAAAGTAACTAACCTTCAATAATGCTGGGATCTTCAAAAGATAATAAATAGATTTAGAAAAGAAAAATTCACAAGACATCACAATCAAGAACATCTGGGTTCATTATTTTCACTTCCATCAGCAGAAATTACACAGTGATAGCAAGTACATAGTGCAAAAATATCTAGCCACATTTGTTAGTCTCTAATTGTCATTTTGGTATCTAGCTGTATTTTTTTTTTTACTGCAAAAATAAGATTCATTCATTCACTCAATTTTGATTCAGCTAGACTCCAATGATTCTGGAAATGGCTCATGAAATGAAGAATAATATGAAAACAAATAGGAATAGAATAAAAATCAATCCAGGGTAATGGGCAGTAAGAATAACCCTGAGAAACAGGAAGAACAGCTGCAACCAAGGCAATGATCACTTAAGAGGAATTTGAGTCTGAGGCAGAAGCAAAAGGCACTTTCTAGATGATGATCAGCACTTTGAACCATACTGGGAACTACTCTGCCCACCAGCACAGCTCATGAAGCAAAAAGGTCAAATGTGGGCATGCTGAGCCAAGGCCATCACAACCTGCTACCCTGCACTCTGGAACTGTTGGAACTTCCAGCTGGTGTTCAAGGGCACCCCCATGAGAGCTCACTGCAATTGTCAAAGTGCAAGATGACAAAGGCATAGAACAGTGGTGGTGAACCTATGGCACGGGTGCCAGAGGCGGCACTCAGAGCCCTCTCTGTGGGCACGTGTGCCGTTGTCCCAGTCCTAGGCCTTCAGCTGGGTTTTATAAAACCTTTTCGCTTTAGGCCTCTGCCGCTGTGTACAAAAAAAAAAGCTTCAATCAATCAATCAATTTCAACTTCTCGCGGGGAAAAAAAAGATCTTGCAAAGTTGGAATTGATTGATTGAACTTTTTAGTCCCACCCAGTCTGTTGTTACCACCCCAGCCACGCCCACCCAATGGGCCATACCCACCCAGCACCCGACGATGCATAAGTGGGTTTTGGGTTGCAGTTTGGGCACTTGGTCTCTAAAAGGTTCGCCATCACTGGCATAGAATGTAGAATAAAGGGATTGGAAGAGACCTTGCAGGTTTTCTAAATCAACCCCCTGCTTAAGCAGGAGATCCTATACCATTCCAGACAAATGGCTGTCCATTCTATTCTTGAAAACCTCCAGTGATGGAGCACCCACAACTTTCAGAGGTAAGCTATTCCACCGATTAATTGTTCTCGCTGTCAGAAAAATTCTTCTTAGTTCTAGGTTCCAGGAAAGCAAGACAAGCAATGGATGGGAATTAATCACAGACAGAAACAACCTAGAACTAAGGAGACAGTGAGAATAATTAACCAGGCTTGCCTTCTGAAATTGTAGTTGCTCCATCACTGGAGGCTTTTAAGACAAGATTGGACAGCCATTTGTCTGAAATGGTATCTTTTGCTTGAGCAGGGATTGGATTAGAAAAACTCTAAGATCGCTTCCAACTCTGTTATTCTATTAGGTTGTATCTCTCTTTAATGATCTTCCATCCATTACTTCTTATCCTGTCTGAGGTATTTTGGAAAATAGGTTGACCCCTTCTTCTCTGTGACAGCCCCTCAAGTACTGGAAGACTGCTATCACATCACCCCTAGTTATTCACTTTATTATACTAGATATACCCATTTCCCTCAATCGTTCATAGTATAGCTTAACCTCCAGACCCCTTCTGGAGGTTAAGCCATTTTCTCTGCACTCTTTCTAGGGTCTTAGCATCTTTTTTATATCATGGTGACCAGAACTGGACATAGTATTCCAAATGTGGCCTCACCAGTGCAGTAGAAAGTGGTACTATTACTTCCTTTGATCTGTCTGAAGAAGTGCCTGATTCAGAAAAAAGTGCTATTGGTATAACCAGATGGAGCTCTTGCAAAGGCCTTCTTTGCCACAACTGTCAGCTGCTCCTTTGAACTTTCTGAGATAGCTTCTTCTAATTTGTTCATTTAAAATTATATTAAGTAACACTAAGGATATATAATTATACGCTGAATAATCACAAAATAATCTGTTTATGGCAAAGGGCCTGCTTATTTAATTCAGGGAATATCTGTCTCCTGTAGTTTCTGCCAATCCTGCATGATCAGACAGAGTTGGCATGCTTTAGGTCCCATCAGTTAAACAATGCCATCTTATAAGATCCAGGAAGTGGCCCTTCTCTTCTCATGCTTGCCCTCTGGAACAGCATATCTCAAGAGGTTTATATGGCCTCTAACCTGACCTTGTTTAGATGGTTCCCAAAAACCCGCTTTTCCGCTGGGTCTCTTAAAGGAATGTTTTATACACAGGTTGCATATTTTAATTGCTGTTTTGGGACATATATCATTCTTGTTATTTGTTATATTGTTATGGATTTATTTTTTATGTTGTATGCTGCCCACAGTCATTACAGACTTGAGCAGCCTTAGAAATGTGATACATTTCACCCCTATGGAGGTATGTAACTTTTTTTAAGGATTTTTTTTTTAGAAGATCATCCAAGAGTTTGAAGCATTCAGAAATGGTGCAAAGTCAGAAACAAGTCCCCTTCCTCTTGGGATAAGTGTACAGATAGGTATAAATCAGTGTCTTGAAAACTGTGTACACACATGCAAAGAATAAAGGATTTTTTTTAACATAGTGGATTTCTATACGGGGTGAGAAATTATATATTTCTAAGCAGAGGTAAGGGGCATAATAAGGTTATACTCTTAATGAGAGAGGGAAACAAAAATCTGAGGGCTGATCATAGCCAAAAATCTCTCCTCTGTCTAGCTTTAGTGACATCTTTCCCCCAAATTTAGCTAATGCAGCTCTAGGTACATACTGTTTTTTATTCTTTTTATTATGAAATTTGATTCATTCATGAAGATGAATGAAAGGGGATGGATTGTTTGCTACAACAAATCTTTTGCCAATTACTGGGACATTATATGCACAGTCAACTTGACTGCGTGATGAATGGGCTTGGCTTAGTTGGTCTTGCTTCATATGTACAGTAATAGCTCTCAAAAGTGGAGAGAAAAGAAGGAATGTTGGTTAATACTTGATCTTTGCAAATTCTATGATGGTCAGGACAACCTGGCGATCTCCAGACATATTGGCTAAAATCCACTAGGAAGTAACAAGTGGATGGAATACTAATTTTATCCTGTTTCACTATTGTCCTGTTTAGGATTCTAGCTGAACAGAACTAAAAAAAATAGGATTTTCAGAAAATATTACAAGTCTACAAGGACTGATTTTAATATGCCAATTTCATATATATATATATATATATATATATATATATATATATATATATAGATAGATAGATAGATAGATAGATAGATAGATAGATAGATAGATAGATAGATAGATAGATAGATAGATAGATAGATAGTTGTTGACTTATAACCATTCATTTATTGACCGTTCTTCTTTAACAAGAGCTGTGGTGGCGCAGTGCTTAGAATGCAGTATTGCAGGCTAATTCTACTGACGGCCAGCAGTTTGATTCTTACCAGCTCCAGTTTGACTCAGCCTTCCATCCTTCTGAGGTCTGTAAAATGAGGACCCAGATTGTTGGGGGCAATATCTATAAACCACTCAGAGAGGGTGGTAAAGCACTATGAAGCGGTATATAAGACTACATGCTATCACAATTGCTACAATGGCACTGAAAAAAGGTGACTTTTGACCATTTTTCTCACTCTTGGGCTCAATTGTAGTCATGAGGATTACCCTGTACAGTTCACAGAAGTTAGCTGAATTTATTTATTTATTTTATTTATTTATTTATTACATTTATACCCCGCCCTTGTCCTGGTGGACTCAGGGCGGCTTACAGCCAGTTTAAAACAAAACAATCAATACAATATACAAAATTTAAAATGTAATTAAAAAGAAATATTAATATGGGCCTTTTCTTCCTTTTTTAAAAGTTATTTAAAAACCAAATTTAAAATGCATAGAAAATGCATTAGAAAAAATATGTCAGAGACACAATTATGCATAGAAAATGCATTAGAAAAAATATGTCAGAGACACAATTATATCTTTCCAACTTGGAGGAAATAAGAGCAGTTTGTCTCTTACCACTGCTGTGGTGGCGCAGTGGTTAAAATGCAGTACTGCAGGCTACTTCTGCTGACTGCCAGCTGCCAACAGTTCAGCAGTTTGATTTTCACCAGCTGAAGGTTAACTCAGCTTTCCATCCTTCTGAGGTCGGTAAAATGAGGACTGTTGGGGGCAATATTCTGACTCTGTAAAACCGCTTAGACAGGGCTGTAAAGCACTCTGAAGCAGTATATAAGTTTAAGTGCTATTGCTATTGTCGAACTTCTGAGGTAAGCAGGGACAGCACCATCTGACTTTGCTGCAGGGAGAAACTCATCAGGTTGAACATTGCTGTGAGCTTTATCAACATTGTAAGCCCGGAGATACTTAAAAGTTGTTTCCAAAAGAGGCCTTTTGTCCTAGTCTACCTCGTACGTTTCAGTAAAGGCAGTAAATCTTTCAGAAAGATTTTGTGCAAAGGCTTCCAACTCTCTCTTATTCAGGAGTCCAAGTTCTTATTGATAGAAGCAAATTGCTCAAAAAGCAAAATAACTATTTGAGCTTACTGAACAACAAGAGGAAGTATTGCCTGCCAATAAATTCAGTGGAGCCACCTTGGGTAAACAGCCTTTCCCAGTCCTCTTTTCTGCATAGTCTTGTTTGTTTCCTCCAGGGAAAGATTGAAGGAAAACAAGGTCCAGGCAGAAGAAGAACATCATGGCTTCAAAATCTAAGGGATTGGTTTGGACAAAACTCAGCAGCACTTTTTTGTGCGGTTGCTGATAAAAACAGGATCACCAACATGATCGCCAACGTCCAATAACGGATATGGCACAAGAAGAAGAAGAAGATAGGTGTAAAATAGAATCTGAAATAGAAAAGTGGGAAAGCAAATGAAGAAACTGTGAGGGAATTGGATCACTTACAGTAGGTAGGTCACAGTTCAAGCAAGACTTAAAGCTCTAACAGATGTTGGCTTTCTGTTTTGTTTCAAGGTCCCATTCAAGCATTTCAGTGATAGAAATAATGGTAAAAGTAGAAGTTGGCTTACGTGCATCTTTCGGAGTTCCTGATGTATCTAAGCTGGATATAAACATACCGATACAAGTGTTATGCCTGAAACCATTATTTTTATTGGATTAGTGACAATAAAGTGATTAAGATTCTAAATCTAATATTTGGACATAATTAATCTATGATGTAATTGTAAGCAAATACCTTAAGACAAGAAACTTAATCTCACTCGATCAGACAATAACCGTAAACACTACCTTAACGGTTACCATACAACACATGTCATAGTCGAGGCATTATTGACGAGGTAAAATCTCGACAAATAATGACTGACTTTTGTCAATAAAGAACTCCCACTTCTATACTAACTACCTTTCCAACAACAATTAATGTATATTACTAACTCATATGCGGGATAGGTATTCAAGTGAACCAAGCTGGCCAGTGGATGGCATTTTTGAGAGGTTTACAGCCAAAGGAACAGCTCATGTACTTTGATTCCACCAAAAGCAGAGTAGAATTTGAAGCAGAGAAATAATTTTGGGTGAAAAAGAAAAATGTCCAGGAAGAAAGATGTGTGATATCCTGTTATATACCAGTTAGTTCAGAGGAAATAGGTTCAAGATGATTTCTGAGACAGCACTGACTTTGACAGAGCTAGCTATGTCTAGCCCAGGGGTAGGCAACCTTGGCTCTTTTATGACCCGTGGACTTCAACTCCCAGAATTCCTGAGCCACCATGGCTCAGCTTGGGAACTCTCCCTTTCCCCTCAGCATGGCTGGCTCAGGAATTCTGGGAGTTGAAGTCCACGAGTCATAAAAGAGCCAAGGTTGCCTATCCCTGGTCTAGCCTACCAAGAGTTAGTGTTAGTGTTAGGGAGGGACATGATACTTCCAGTATTTGAAAGGCTGTTACAGAAAAGAGGGGATTGACTTATTCTCCAATGCACAGGAAGGCAGGACAAGAAGTAATGGGTCATTTGTTAAAAAGAGACCCAACCTAGAACTAAGGAGAAATTTTCTGACAGTGATTACAATGATCAATGAAATAACTTGCCTCCTGGAGTTGTGGGTGCTCCATCACTGGGGATTTTCAAAAATAGAACTGACAACCATTTAACCGGGATGGTATACATTCTCCTGCCTTGAGCAAGAGGTTGGGCTAGAAGACCTTTGAAGTTCCTTCCAGCCCTATATTCTATGTTAATCAAGATCTTTCATCCTTGGTCCCTAAAAAGGCAAGCTTCTAATTCATTGCCAGGCACAAATCACTAGTTAAAGTCCTGACTAGCTCACTACCAGCTTATTTAAGGGATCTTCTTTTCCCAAAGTAAATTCCACCCTAGTTCTTCATAGTCAGAAGGCTTGATCCATGTCTCAGTCCTTAGCAGGCAGCTTCCCCTTCTTCCCACAAACAACTCTTTCATGGCTTCCTCCGACAGTCCTAATCCCAAATCCTTACAGAGTTATGGAGTATGGATTCACATGATAAATTATTCACTCTCCCTTGCCTGATGAGAACTCTGGTTGACAGTCCGAATCAAATGGAAGACAGAGAGATAGATCTATGTTTACACCAGAAAATACATCTGCTGTTATTTGTCACAAAGCAAATAATTTTAAGACTTCAAATAATCAACTTTAATAGCTAGAAACATAACTAAAGGGATGATATCATGCCAAGGGGCCTTGGATCATATCCAAGGTCAAGAAAGCAAGAGGAAAAACCTGTTCGCTCAAATTCTTTTATTTACAGTATAAAGAGACTTTAATGGATGCCATTAAAAAGGTTTTTGGATGTGTTTCAGATAGATTGCACTGAATCAATTAAGGTAGTCTATTAGCTGTCATCCAGATACAGGTCCTCACATTCATTCTGATCCCACTGTCATTTAATTTCTTTGGAGAGCTAATCAAAATTAAAATATTACAAAGAGAACAAATTTGGAATAAGAGGAAAAGAGGGTTATGTTATTTTGGGATCTTCCTTTCAGTGTGATGCTGATGTAAAGAGAATTCTAGTTAACTCATCTAAAATTTACCACAGTTACCCTATGGTAAGATGGGTGGCCAATAAATTTGATAAACAAACAAACAAATCTTCTATATCCTGAGATATTTGGTTGTCCACGAAAATTGGCAAGAGGCAATAACTCTGAAATGCTATTAATTATCTCAATTCACTCAGAAATGTTATTGGTTTGGAGGGTCAGTGGGTCTATCAATCATCATCATCATCATCATCATCATCATCATCATCATCACCATCACCACCACCACCATCATCATCATTATCATCATCATCTTTCCTGTTCTTTTATCTTTTACAAATAGATCAGATAATACTTAAATTACTTTAGGAGTCATTCAAAAAGAATATGCTCCTCTCCCCTCCTCAATCACAGTGTTCCACATCCAGGAATTTAATGTAATGGAAATATAAAGCAGACCAAGAGTATACATGTAGTCCTCAAGTAGCAACTGTTCAAAGTTATGACAAGTGCTGAACAAAGGGAACTCACGATGGGTCCTCAAAATCCTGGCTGTTGCGGCATCCCCAGAGCCAAACAATTGTGATATAGGTGCTTGGTGCCTGGCTCGTGATTACAATGTTATAGTGAGCCGCGGTCTCATGATTGCAACTTCCGACATTCTCTGCCGGCTTCCCACAAGCCAAGTTACTGGGGAAGCTGGCAGGAAGTACAAAGTAATTCCCGCTCCTGTTGCTTTTTTACCCATCCATGCTCTAGAGCAGGGGTAGGCAACCTTGGCTCTTTTATGACTCGTGGACTTCAACTCCCAGAATTCCTGAGCCAGCACAGCTCTATAGCATCAGCCTGTGCTCCAGAGCACCTCCCCACAGTACCTTCTCCCCTCCCCCCATGCACTCAACCACCTTGCTTGTCTAGGACTCCTGCCTCACTTGAAATATGCTCAAGACTTATTTATTTTTTAACATCCTGTTCGATGGCTAATTTAGTCGAGATTTTGGAAAATTGCTTCAGTTTTATTTTCTGGTTGCACACAGAAAGTAAAAAATATTTTCTTTTGATAAAAATATCCTAGGTATCCCAAATACCTGAGAAATTATATTTTAATAGTTCCTTGCTGGAAGAGACACAGCATGTGGATCAACAAGATGATGATGGTGATTTTAATTTATATGAGCACTCATGTATCATATGACTCTAGGTAATTTACAACATTAAAAATGGCCCCCAAATACATCTGTAATAAAAATGCAACAAACTAGTAGAGACACACTTGATATACACAGCACTAGGCTTAGTAATTCAGAAAGCACACACATTAACATATATTGTTGGCTCATGTATTATCATGTCCTAAGCTCTAGGAAAAAGTCAGGTTAACCACTGAAACTATCCAAATCTTGAGGGAGATGTTATTCCACAAGGCAGGTGCAGCAACATAGAAGTAATACTTCCTGGCTCCTTTAAGATGGTACTACTTAATATACAGGATGTTTAGATAGCAGTAGCAATAGCATTTAGACTTATATACTATCCCATAGTGCTTTACTGCACTCTCTGGGCAGCGTACAATGTCAGCATTATTTGCATATTGCACCCAACAACCTGGCTCCTCCTTTTGTCAACTTCGGAAGGATGGAAGGCTGAGTCAACCTTGAGCCCCATCAGGATTGAACTCCAGGCTGTGGGCAGTTTGCCTGCAATACTGCATGTAACTAATGTGCCATCAGTTTGGGGATGGTTAATTTGGGATTTAAAGCATTGATTCTTTAATCGAGGGGTGTCAAACTGCTGGCCCGTGGGCCGGATGCATCATAGCGAAACTGCGCCCACCCCATTGCCGGCAATGGCAAAAAAGTCGTGATACATCACAACACATCACATGATGTTGCAAGTTTGACACCTCTTCTTTAGTCTATGCGTCTTGGCAGAAAAAGATATATGTATCACAATGAGGAACCCTTGAAAGGTTGAATGATGCCTCCAATGTTATAAGTCCCAACAGATGACAGTACTGCTTAGCATCTTCTTTCATTTCAGTTAGTGGGAAGTTGCTATAAAGTTAATAAAATAGTAGCCTGCCATAAATACCTGTCAGCACACATTAAGCAACATGCCATGATTTAATTTTTGAGGATGAAAGAGTCCCTCCAATTGAAATTCACTTGTTGGGATTTGCAGGTTGTTTATGGCGATGACTGTGTTAACGTGAGTACTGGGTAACGCTGGGCTAAAAATATGTAAAGATGGTGAACCAGGAAAGATGGATTTGTGTGATCAACAACAAAGTGGATGGCCTGTGACAACAACCAATGAGTTTCACATGAAAAAGTTTGGTAAGAAGATTAAGAGTAATTGGCAGACCACTCAAAGGAAAATTGCTGTGAACCTTGGCATTTCTCAAGAATGCATGGGTCACATTATTGATGGCCTTCAATATCAAGAGATTAGTGCATGATGGGTTCCTCACATGCTGATGACAAAGCTGAGACATTTAAGAACTGAAATAAATCAGCAACTCTTGTTACCCTTATCACAATGAAGATGATGAATTTTTTTACGGTATTGTGTCAGCTAAAAAAACATGGACTCATCATTATGACTCCCAAAATGAAGTATTAATCCATTGAATACCATGGAATTACAACCTAGGGCCTAGGCTTTGGTAGGAAAACACTTGAATGAGGGTTTTTTGGGGGGAGGGATGCATTGTTTTCAAATAGCTTTCATTGAGCTTGGCACCACTATTAATTTACTGTACAAGTAGTCCTCAACCTATAACCACAATTGAATACTGAAACAAAAAAAAATTCCTTTGGATCATAACAGCATCATTAATCTTAATCAACTTTTATGTAATGAGGTTTTTAAAACTTTTGAGACTTTTACAAAAGGAATGGAATTGACCTGCAAAGATTAAATGGTAAAGCTTACAGTTAAATATTTGTTAAAATATTTCCCTGTTCCTTGACAAAACTAACAATATAAGTCAAACCCCCACTTCTGCCCCTTCCGTCTCCACAACAATCCAGGTGTTTTCTCTTTTAATTTCCTTCTGCCAGGCTGTATTCGCTTTTATGTGACTTTTTTTTCAATCTGCATGTTGTATGTCAGGTCTGTCTTTTCCCAGACCCATTTTTGAACTCAGTGTTTCTTCTTCTACCATGCCAAATTTGGTCCATTTCTATTCAATTCTCAAAGAATTATCCAGTGGATGGATAGAAACAAATGAACAGATGAATCTCCTGTACATAGTTTGTTTTGAACATTCTGTTGGGTTGGAACAAATAAAAAGTAGAGTTTTCAAGAGAAAAAGCTATTGCAGGCATCTATGAGGGGACCAAAACCAAAAGCTTCTGATCCTGTAAACATTCCTACTGCTGCTGTCTGAGCAATCACTCATGTAGGTATCACTGTATCAGTGTTCCCTGCAATAACAAGCTCTCTGTAGTTTTGAATGTCACAATTTCCTTTTGTTGCATAGGGTAACTCTAACCCTGCATTGCTAATATTTGGACTGGACGACTGAAGCATACTCATGACTGCAACATGACTACCATTTTAGTTCTCTTGGAGTTGAACCCATGTAGGAAAATTGTAGGCAAATGGCTTGGTCAGGCAGCTGCTCAGTCATAACAAGAAAATTAAGCTTGATGACAAGCAGCTCTCCAACTGCTCCTTTCCAATGTGTTGTAGCCCTCAGCTGAGTAACCAATTTATCAGAACCAGTTTGGTCTAGTGGTAAGGCACTGGGCTAGAGAGCAAGAGACCATGCGTTCAAGTCCTGTGTTGGCCATGAGAGCCATTTGGGTAACTCTCTCTCAGCCCAACTCACCTCACAGGTTTGCTATTGTGGGAAAATAGGAGGAGACAGGTATCTTGGATATATTTGTCACTATGAGTTATTTGTAAAAATAATAAAGGTGGTAAATCTATCTATCTATATATATATATCTATATCTCACAGGTTTGCTATTGTGGGAAAATAGGAGGAGACAGGTATCTTGGATATATTTGTCACTATGAGTTATTTGTAAAAATAATAAAGGTGGTAAATCTATCTATCTATCTATATATATCTATATAGGTGTTGGCTGGCCTATAAATGGTTTCTCCCATTGAGTTATTCTTTACCCTGACGATGTTGGTAGGATCCAACGAAAGCTAGGTCCTTTTTAATATTCTTTTAAAGGTTTTTAATGTTTTATTAAAACTTTTAACTGTTTTACAACCTCCTGGTGCTCACGTGTTGTTTCCTACTATATCTATATCTATATATCTATATCTATATCTATATAAATAAAAATGTAAATGTTCGTTTGTTCAAAATCTTAAATCTCTGAAAGTTCTTCACCGATTGCTTTCAAATTTTCACACAACATTGCATTCAAATACAATGCAAATAGTTTTTATATACCTACTATTATGTAGATGTCACACCCGTGACAGGTAAAAACATGCTTTTTTGAATACCCACAAGCATTGTGAAATTAAACATATTACAAACGTGCGCTTTCTCTTTTCTTTCTTTTCCATTTAACCAGACTGAGCCACAGCAACGCGTGGCCGGGTACAGCTAGTAAAATAATAAAACAGTAGAAGAGCAGTGATGGTGTAATGGTTAGGTTGCAGTATTGCAGGCTAATTCTGCCAACTGCCAGGAGTTTGATCCTGACCAGCTCAAATTTGACTCAGCCTTCCATCCTTCTGAGGGGGTAAAATGAATACCCAGATTGCTGGGGTCAATATGCTGACGCTGTAAACTGCTTAGAGAGTGCTGTAAAGCACTATGAAGCAGTATATAAGTCTAAGTGCTATTGCTATTGCTAAAATACCTACGAAAATAACAGCCATTAATAAATCCCATTAAATACTGTGTCTTCCTCCCAAGTATGTATAGTAAATCTTAGGTTCCAGGCAAAAGGATTCCATAAGGAGGAGGAGGAGGAGAAGGAGAAGGAGGAGAAGAAGGAGGAGGAGGAGGAGAAGGAGAAGGAGAAGAAGAAGCAGAAGAAGCAGAAGCAGAGGAAGCGGAAGAAGAAGAAGAAGAAGAAGAAGAAGAGGAAGAGGAAGAGGAAGAGGAAGAGGAAGAGGAAGAGGAAGAGGAATAATAATAATAATAATAATAATAATAATAATAATAATAATAATAATAATAATAATAATAATAATAATAATAATAATAATAATAATTTGTATTACATTTTCTAGGGCCCTTGGCCAGGCACACCATACGATAAATGGGACAAACAATAAAAGAGACATGGAATCTGAATTTCCAAATGGCTATAATGCATTCCTTTCTATTCTTGAAATAAAAATAGAAACGTAATCACGAGCAGGTGCTTAAAGAACAGTGTAGTCTTTATATGCTCCAAATAGAAACATAGATATGATAGAGGAAAACTGATTCACTGAAATGTAGTATATAGCTCATTAGAGTAATATGCTGGGAACAAGCCAAAGTAGACATCTCTCAGCCTGGCAGAATGATATTCTGTCAAACTAACAAACTTACACCAACAGGTAGGAAAGAAATGCTTGCCCTCTTAGTTTTGCTTCTTGTTTCCTCCTTTTCTTTTCATTCCCTTGGTATTCTCCTTCTCAACATTCAGACTGCTGGTTTTGCAAATTAGTCCTGTGGTTAGACAGAGAGGTGGCTAGTTCAGGCATCAAGGACTGAACGAGACATTGTAGTGAGGTTTTCCAATGTAGGCCCTGTAAAGTTTTCCATGAGGGTGTCCCTTTTTTTCCCCCTGGGATGAAGTTAATTGGAGCAGGTGTTGAATATTATTGCAGAATATTATTTTTGGATTGAAAATGCTGATGGGACAGTAATGCTTTTAACATTTGAACTGTACACTAAGAAAATCACTGCATTTTGAACCAGTTGAAACTTTTGAGATATCTTTAAGAGGAGCTCCCTGTGTAGAGAGTATGGTTCAGATATACTCTTACTAGGGCACCTGGATCCAGAAAAGCTTGCAAATGGTGCATCACCTGGAGCTTGGAAATGCCCTCCCTGGCCACAGTTTTCATTTGCTGCTCTAGTAGAGCCATGAATCCAGAAGGACCCTCATATCATAGACTTGCTCATTTGGGAGGAATGTGAGTGCTCAGAGACAAAACTGGAGTAGTTGACAACAAATATTAACTCCACCTTGCAAGGATTTAATCTGAGCTTTGTTTTCAGGCTTCTATAGCTCCAGGCACTGGGTCAGGATTTCCATACCATCTTTGGTCTAGCCACGTGTGGCAGTGTACTGCTGACTAACATCAGCATACAGATAATTTGTGTGTTTGTGTACAGGTGCATGCACATGTGCCTTTGAGTCACTGTTGATTCCTGGTGATTGCCTGGAGTAGTTCTTGGTGAGGGGTGTTTTTTTGGGGGGGGAAGTGGTTTGCCATTGCCTCCTGAGAGAGAGTGACTGGCCCAAGATCACCCAGCTGGCTTTTTTAAAATACTTTTTTTAAATCCTGCCTTTATTACTTTTATAAATAACTCAAGGCAGTGAACCTACTTAATACTCCTTCCTCTTCCTTTTCCCCCCATAACAATCTTGTGAATTGAATTGGGCTGAGAGAGACTGGACCAAAGTCACCCAGCTGGCTTTCATGCCTTAGATTGGACCAGAACTCAGAGTCTCCCAATTTTGAACCTGGTGCAATAACCGCTACACAAAACTGGCTCTTAATCTATATAAATAAAAATGTAAATGTTCGTTTGTTCAAAATCTTAAATCTCTGAAAGTTCTTCACCGATTGCTTTGACATTTTGACACAACATTGCATTCGAATACGCGCGTGTTTTTATATACCTACTATTATATAGATGTCACACCTGTGACAGGTAAAAACATGTTTTTTTAAAAAAAACAGCGCCATCTGTTGGACGTAAATTTAACCAGACTGAGCCACAGCAACGCGTGGCCGGGTACAGCTAGTACTTAATATAGATAATATATTACCTAAAACGTATTTGCCCCAAAGACTTTAAGCAGATGTTAATCAGCCTATTTAGCACAAATGTGGAATCCTGCACTAGAGTATTCTTACTGGGACCATTGCTTAGAAAGGGAGTACAAACTCTGTAATGCAGTGACTCCAACTCCTAACTCTTGCAGGAAGTCCACGAAGATATTATGATATTGACTGTGAGAAGTCTAATGGAATCAGAAGGGTGTGCAGCCTCTTGCAACAAGTCATCCAATATGATCACTATTATTTCTGCCCCATGTCAAGCCTGAATCCTGGCTATATAAGGCCTAAAAACTCTTAAGATCCTCCACAGGGGAACCTTCTCCAAAACCTTCCCTGCCAGAAGTGGTGAATGCTGCAACACTGGAGGTTTTTAAGAAGAGACTGGACAGCCATTTGTCCGAAATGGTATAGGGTTTCCTGCCTGAGCAGGGGGTTGGACTAGATGACCTCCAAGGTCCCTTCCAACTTTATTATTATTATTATTATTATTATTATTATTATTATTATTATTATTATTATTATTATTATTATTATTATTATTATTATTATTACAACATTGGAGATCACCTGATCTTTGCTTAGATTGGCTTATCAAGATATGATTTCTTCAAAGGAGATCCCCTACCACCTTTTTCAAGAGAGTCAGTACCTCTAACCCAGGGGTAGGCAACCTTGGCTCTTTTATGACTCGTGGACTTCAACTCCCAGAATTCCTGAGCCAGCACAGCTGGCTCAGGAATTCTGGGAGTTGAAGTCCACGAGTCATAAAAGAGCCAAGGTTGCCTACCCTTGCTCTAACCCAAAGAATCATTAACCACTCTAAATGAAAAAAATGGATAATATTTTAAAGTAAACAAAAAAAATAACTCTTTAACCAGCTTTCCACAATTCTAACCCTTGCTGTCATCTAGCTTTTCAAGGAGTAAATGCTAGTATTGTCTTTATTCTGACATGCTATTTTATGCTGATAGAATTTCAGGGAAGGAAGGATGTGGTGATAATAGCAGCAGTTTTGAAATGCTTGAGTTACATATTCACTCAGACAAATGCATATAAAGTATTTTAATGTCTGCACTAGCCAGCACTTTGTTAACAAATGGTTGTTAAAACTGGGGCTAGCATTCATGGTGCAAGTCACACCTTTTATTGGGAAATGCAAGAAAATATGCTAAATTGTATAAAGGAAGTTGCTCGGAAGCTATTTCTGAGTTTGCACTTTATGGAGACCACTTATAATTATGTGCATGAGTTTTGCACAGATGAAACCTTACAGTTGGCATTTCCAGCTGAATACCTGGTTAGGATTTCTGTAGAGATCTTGGAAAATAGGCCTGGTCTGTTTCCAAATACCTGGCTTCTTGCCACTCAAAATGGGTATTCCTGAGTTAGATGGATCTGCCACCTGCTTCTGTAACAGATATTTTCTCATGGGAAAAAATAAATTTGGCTTGGCTCGTTGGTTTTCTTCAAATTATTGTATATCTTATTTAATCACTGCATTAGACAAGGGCAAAATATCCAACATACAATATGAAAAAAAGAGAGAATCACTGGTTGCATTTGATTGATAGCAATTATGGCAAACAGACTTATTTCTGTTTTATTTATTACATGTCTATATTATATTATATTAAATATATAAGTTATTGGGTTACCATATTTATTAACAATGTGCAAAAAGACTGAGACTGAAGCCCAGATTTTGGCAGTATGGGCAGAGGGAGAGAAATTGTGTGCAAATGGATGCAGGATAGACCAATTAACAACATCCCCAGATGGATCAGTTTCATCCTGAACTTCTTGTGTGAAGCAAAACACTGAGTTAGTGTGGCCTATGGTTTTGCTGAGATTCTATAAGTAGCAGACTTGTTATTTGTTTTTTGTTTTTAAATGTAGAACTAAACAGGAACTCAGTTGCTGAGGCAAAAGAAAATAGGACAGTGTTGTTGCTTCACTGAATTGCAATTATTGGGTTCATGAACACAAAACTCTGTAAGGGGAAAAGAATATTAGCTTCATCAAAAATTTGTTCTGTTTTTGATATTTGTGTTGATTACATTCCATTTTAACTTATGGCAATAGAAGTTGCCTTAGTCTCTTTTTTACAAGAATTGTTCCATTAAATGAATCTTGTGGGGCACCACAAGGCTCATCTTAAGCCCAGTACTTTTCAATATCTTCATCAATGACTTAGATGAGGGAATTGAAGGGGAATTCATCAAATTTGCAGATGACACTAAACTGGCAGGAGTAACCAACACCCCAGAAGACAAACTCAGGATCCAAAAAGATCTTGACAAACTTGAACAATGGGCCCTATCCAACAAAATGAGTTTCAATGTGGAAAAAAGCAAAGTTTTACATTTAGGCAGGAAAAATCAAAGGCACAAGTACAGATCGGGTGAAACCTGGCTTAAAAACAATAACTGTAAGAGGGACCTTGGAGTCCTAGTGGACTATCACTTAGCCATGAGCCAGCAATGTGCAGCAGCAGCCAAAAAAGCTAATACAATCCTGGGTTGTATAAACAGAGGCATAGAATCAAGATCACACAAGGTATTAGTACTGCTTTACACACCTTATAAGGTGTGTAAGACCACACCTGGAATACTGCAGCCAATTTTGGTCACCATATCACAAAAAAGATGTTGAGAGTTTGGAAAAAATTCAGAGAACAACAACTAAGATGATCAAAAACCTGGAGACTAAAACATATGAAGAATGGCTGCAGGACCTGGGTTTGGCTAGTCTAAAGAAAAGAAGAAATAGGGGAGACATGATAGCAGTATTCCAGTATTTGAGGGGCTGCCACAAAGAAGAGAACATCAAACTATTCTCCAAAGCACCAGAGGGCAAGACAAAAAACAATGGTTGGAAACTGACCAAAAAGAGAAGCAACCTGGAATTAAGGAGAAACTTCCTGACAGTGAGGACAATTAACCAATGGAATAGCTTGCCCCCAGAAATCGTGGGTGCTCCATCACTGGAGATTTTAAAAAGAGGCCAGACAGTCATTTTTCTGAGATAGTATAGGTTAGGGGTAGGCAACCTTGGCTCTTTTATGACTCGTGGACTTCAACTCTCAGAATAGTTGGCTCAGGAATTCTGGGAGATGAAGTCCACGAGTCATAAAAGAGCCAAAGTTGCCTACCCCTGGTATAGGTTCTCCTGCTTGAGCAGGGGGCTGGACTAGAAGACCACCAAGGTCCCTTTCTATTCTATTCTATTCTATTCTATTCTATTCTATTCTATTCTATTCTATTCTATTCTATTCTATTCTATTCTATTCTATTCGACTTTATTTGTCATTATGTTTATCATTAGAGTGGCGAATGGAGTTAATTTTTTAGAAAACCAACCAATTGTTGTTACGCTATTGTTTCTAAAGACAATGTATGTCATATATCATAAAACAAATTTTACAAATGATGTTCCTAAATTTTCTTGACCAAACCCACAAAGCATCAATCAGGTTGCACACTACACTTCACCTAAAATCAATTAGAAGTGATGCTAATTTGCTAACGAGGCAACTGTGTCCCAAATGATTGTGTTCAGAATTGGTACTCTCAAAGAGAAGCAAAGCACATACTGAGAAAGGACATACAGGTGATGGCAGAAAAAGGATAACAGATCCATTATGCTCACAGAAAAGGTTTTATGTAACCTACATTCTTTTCTTAGTTGAGCAAAAATTATCTCTCATAATTTCAAAGCTTTAGTGGAAACTGAAGTCGGGAGCAGTGGTGAAGGGGAGGAATTTTTCTAAATGACTTTGAGAATGAAAATTTCCATCTGGCTTGATATTTAAATCCTGCAGCTATAAATAACAGCTTGGACTGAGAAACGGTGGCCCTTTTATTATGGAATGAAACTACTCTCACTTCATCCCTTGATGGATAAAGGGAAGCACTGAACTAAGAGAGCAAAGTTTTATGGACTTTGGGTAACAAAGGAAGTTATCATAATCTTATTGTAACTTACGATTCTTTTACACTCGGGGACAAATGTCCCCCTTTTTACCGTCCCGGAAAACTACTTGTAAACGTTTTGACATAAAGTTACGATCGAGACCGGTCTACGGTAAAATTTACTAACCTTCTCCTTCTTACGATACACACGTACGTACTCGGACGGAGAGTGTGGGAATTTAACCTGAGCAAGGATTAATGAAGATATAACTATAATAAAAAGGAAATCTATGCGGTGGCACAGTGGTTAGAATGCAGTACTGCAGGCTACCTCTGCTGACTCCTGGCTGCCAGTACAGTAGTTCGGCAGTTCGAGTCTCAGCAGCTCAAGGTTGACTCAGCCTTCCATCCTTGTGAGGTTGGTAAAACGAGGACCCAGATTTTGGGGGCGATATGCTGACTCTGTAAACTGCTTAGAGAGGACTGTAAAGCATTCTGAAGTGGTATATAAGTCTAAGTGCTTTTGCTATTGCTACTTGTAGGAAATATGGCATATGGGTAGACAAAGCATAGCATGTAGGCTTTGCCTATCCATATTAGTACATCCTACCAAGGGAAGAGTTATGAGCATGTGTTTTGTGTATGTATGATTGGAAATAAAGGGAGAAGGAAATGATCTGAGATCAATAATCTCATAAAGCACTATTTCTCAATCTTGGCAACTTTAAGATAGGTGGACTTCAACTCCCAGAATTCTCCAGCCAGCTGTACTCATTTATTGAGATGGGCAGTTATATACTGTAAATCAGGGGTCTTCAAACTTGGTTCTTTTCTGACTTGTGGACGTCAACTCCCAGAATTCCTCAGCCAGGCACGCTGATTGAGGAATTCTGGGAGTTGAAGTCCACAAGTCATAAAAGGGCCAAGTTTGAAGACCCCCTGCTGTAAATGGATTAAATAAATACTTCTACCAGTTTAGGGAAAACATGCTTAAAGGCTCCAATCTACAGATAATCCTTGACTTACAACCACAACTGAGCCCAAAATTTCCGTTGCAAAGCAAGACAGTTGTTAAGTGAGTTTTGCTTCATCTGTTTCTTGCCACAGTTCTCAAGTGAATTCCCACAGTTGTTAAATTAGTAACACAGTTGTTAAACGAATCTGGCTTCCCCACTGACTTAGCTTGTCAGAAGGCCGCAAAAGGTGATCACATGACCCTGAGACATTGCAACCGTCATAAATATGAGCCAATTGTCAAGCGCCTGAATTGTGATGACTATGGGGATGCTGCAATGGTCATAAGTGTGGGAAATGGTCATAAGTCACTTTTTTCATTGCCACTTTTATAACTTCAAATGGTCACTAAACAAATTGTTGTAAGTTAAGGGCTACCTATGAAATGGGGATTCTTGTAATCATTTCATGAGCATTGCCATTTTAGGTAATGCAAAATGTAAAGTGACATCAGTAGGTGGATTTTTTTTTCATTTTAAGGATAACGATCAGTAGCTGATACCCACATCTAGGCATAAGTAATTGCTTATCCAACAAAAATTATTTGAACATGTCATTGAGAAGCTCAAGAAAAAGAGAAAATGAAAAATATTTTTCCCAAAAGTGGTAGCACAGAAACTTCAGAAACATAGAAGATAGTATAAAAAGCCTCTGCAGAGTTTTGTCTCTCCTTTGGTTAGCACTATTTCCTTCTAATGCGTTTTATATAAAGGTTCCCCTTAGTTCTAAAAAGACTAGCATACAACGTCTTGAATCTGTATGAAATCTGATTGAAAAGCTCCTTTGTTCAACATGCTGAAGAAAAGAAAAACCAAAAGAAAGGATGTGTTGAAGGAGCAGCAAAGCAAATTTTGAGCTGAGGCAACTCTCAGAACAAGCTGCTTATAACTGAAATTCCAGAAACAGATTTTCACTCAAGCAGATTTGCAACATATTTTTATTTCTTTTCTGATCCTTTTCTCCATGTGCTTAGCGATAAAAGCCAATATTTTTTTGATCTGCATTAAAATCACTTCTATAAATCACTATTATTTACTATTTTCCAAGCTCCTTTTATATTTGCTTTTTAAGACTTGGGTTGCATTTTTAACTTCCATTTTCCTAACATTTTCATTGGAGATTTCAATATACCTAGCTTTAGATCTTTCTTTATCTGCTACATGTTTTTTCTTCTATTTAATTGTATCCAATTCCCTGGAGTTGTGCCTGCAGTTTTCTTGGCAAGGTTTTTCAGAAGTGGTTTTCCATCGCCTCGTTCCTAGGGCTGAGGGAAAGTGACTGGCCCAAGGTCAAACAATTGGCTTTGTCCCCAAAGCAGGACTAGAATTCATGGTCTGCTATTTCTAGCCTGAGATTTAACCACTACACTAAACTGGCTCTCATCTGTCTATATACTCTTTCATTTTTCTGTCCTAAATAGTTTGCTTTAATGCTATCCTCTCATAATTTCATTTTTAATAGTCATATCTTAGAATCCACGGAGTTGAAGAGAGACTTCACAGTCATCAGACATGAGACAACTGCTAGGGAAAGGTGAACAGGTCATACCCACTTATTTCTTAGCCAAAGAATACGTTATCTGGAGTTTTCATAAAACAGTTATCAAGGCAGCCAGCCCAAAGTGTAAGGAGAGTTGGATTCCACATTTTTCTAGGTAATTGTAGCATGCTGTTGTCTACACATATCCCAAAGTGAGAAAGGCAATTGTGAGGTAATAAATTGGTCAGAAATAATATAGATAAGGGAGGGAGGGAGGCTTGGAAGGGAGGGGAAGAGAGGAGAAGAGAGGGGAGGGAAGGGAAGGCTTACAGCTCTGTCACACTAACAATAATGAAGGTAGAATAGAATAGAGCTGGAAGGGACCTTGGAGGTCTTCTAGTCCAGCCCTCTGATCAAGCAGGAGAACCTATACCAGTGGTGGCGAACCTATGGCACGAGTGCCAGAGGCGGCACTCAGAGCCCTCTCTGTGGGCATGCGTGTCGTCACCCCAGTCCTAGGCCTTCAGCTGGGTTTTATAAAACCTTTTCGCTTTAGGCCTCCGCTGCCATGTGCAAAAAAAAAAAAAAA
>NW_015388483.1:209362-212846 GCF_001527695.2 Protobothrops mucrosquamatus
AAAAAAAAAAAAAAAAAAAAAGGTTCAATCAGTCAATTTCAACTTCTCACAGGAAAATTTTTTTTTTGCAAAGTTGGAATTGATTGATTGAACTTTTTAGTCCCACCCAGTCTGCCATTACCACTGCAGCCATGCCCACCCAATTGGTCACACCCAGCCAATGGGCCACACCCAGCCAATAGGCCACACCCACCCAGCACTCAACGATGCATAAGTGGGTTTTGGGTTGCAGTTTGGGCACTCAGTCTCTAAAAGGTTCACCATCACTGACCTATACCATTTCAGATAAGTGACTGTCTAGTCTCTTCTTAAAATCTTCCAGGGATGGAGCACCCACGATTTCTGAAAGCAAGCTGTTTCACTGGTTAATTGTCCTCACTGTTAGGAAGTTTCTCCTTAATTCCAGGTTGCTTCTCTCTTTGGTCAGTTTCCAACCAAGACCTTGGAGGTCTTCTAGTCCAGCTCCCTGCTCAAGCAGGAGAACCTGTACCAGGGGTAGGCAACTTTGGCTCTTTTATAACTCGTGGACTTCAACTCCCAGAATTCCTGAGCCAACTATTCTGAGAGTTGAAGTCCACGAGTCATAAAAGAGCCAAGGTTGCCTACCCCTAACCTATACTATCTCAGAAAAGTGACTGTCTAGCCTCTTTTTAAAATCTCCAGTGATGGAGCACCCACGATTTTTGGGGGCAAGCTATTCCATTGGTTAATTGTCCTCACTGTCAGGAAGTTTCTCCTTAATTCCAGGTTGCTTCTCTCTTTGGTCAGTTTCCAACCATTGTTTCTTGTCCTGCCCTCTGGTGATTTGGAGAATAATTTGATGCCCTCTTCTTTGTGGCAGCCCATCAAATACTGGAATACTGCTTTCATATCACTCATTTCTTCTTTTCTTTAGACTAGCCAAACCCAGGTCCTGCAGCTGTTCTTCATATGTTTTAGTCTCCAGGCCTTCGATTATTTTAGTTGCTCTTCTCTAAACTTTTCCCAAAGCCTCAACATCTTTTTTATAGTATGGTGATCAAAATTGGTTGCAGTAATCCAGGTGTACATTAGTACATTAGTACAGTAGTACATTAACAGCTTTGTACATCTTTTTCCCTCACTCCCCCCTTGCATACGTTGGGTGCATCTTACTTCTCCAAAACATTTAAACATTACCAGACCATTAATACATCATCCCACTATATCCACAGCAATGTAAAAGCCATCCAAGATATACTGAAGATATTAGTATAATGAAATCAGTCAAACCCTGACAAATCATGAATAATATTGATCTGACAGATGAATGTTATCTTCCAGCTAAAATCTAGTTGACAGGATACTTTATTGAAAGGTAAATCTCTGACTCAGCTGAAATATGCATTGAACCAGTTTTATGAGTAAATGTAAAGGCTTCCCCCATTACCTGTTCTTTGTTTTATTCCTAAAAGGCTACTTAAAGAAGTCTCCCATCTCAATCTGAAAATGGAAGGCCCTTAAAAGGAGTGATACTAGAATCCTTGTAGTGCATTTAGTATGGAACAGTTCTTTTCCACTGTGTTCAAGAAGTTCCCCATGACCTTCTGGAGAAGTTTGATGGAATACAAAGAGCTGCAGAGGAAAGGAAGAGAAAGATCTGTTGTGTGAGCTTGCCTTCTGCCTGCAACATCCTGGATATCACCCAGCATTTCAGTAAATAGGGCAAGCACAGAAAAGACAGATGGGCAAGAGAGAAGTGGAAGGAAGGCAATAAAAATAGAATAGAATCCAATAAAGATGGAGATGAAATAAGGATCTAAATAGGAGGTAAGAGAACAGGAACATAAGGAAGGTGGGTGGTGGGTGATGAAAAAGAATAAGAAACTGAATGGGACACATTCACTAGCTCCCCTTCCCCTTTATTTTTTTCCCCACTTCTTCCAGAGCAATGGACTTGACTTTCTGCTTATTCTCATCACCCAATTAATGTTCAACCCCCTGTAAGGTGTAGTGTTCTGAAAAATGTTGACTTAATCCAAAGATACCAGGTGAGTAATGCTACATACACTACTTGGGAGTAAAATGTCATTATCTGTCTTCTGAATGGCACACAAAATGTCATTATCTGTCTTCTGAATGACACACAGCTCAAGTCAAATGATGTTTAAACCTGGATTCCAAATTCCTTTTCAAAATACATTACAACTCTCCACTGTGCTGGAAGTATGAATTGGACTGCTGGATATTTCTGTGGAGGCAAACCCTATTCAAATGTTCAAATATGGGGTCAGTAAAATATTTGGCAGAGAATGGTCATGTTTAACATACATATTTCAAAGTAAAAGAAAATCTCGGTAGCTATTTTTGAAGATATTGAACCTATAATTTTTTAGATACTTGCACAGCGTGGCAGACCTTTAAACTCCTTATTTTATTATCTGCTTCCCAAAACAAAAAGTTATTTAGTGATGGAAGGAGCTGAAAGTAAGGAGGTCCTTTATTAATAGGGTAAATTGTTGAATAAGCATGAACATAACTTTGAGACAATATACCATGCAAATACTAAAGATGATAGGGTCCTAACTAATTTCTCAAGTAAAGACATCATGAGTTTTAAGTCTTCTGTAGGATTTATTAGGATACTAACCTAAAATCAATAACTTCAGAGAATCTCAATAGTGTAATAAACTTTCTGGACAAAAAAGGCAGTGTTTTTCTAGATGTGGAAGAATGGCATCTTAACTGGTATCAAATTAATGAGAAATTAATTATATCCCAGAAGACTATGTCTTGTATGTTAACTTCTTTGCTTTTCATTTACAATCTCTGCAAATCTGATAGCAAAGCTTCTACGTGCTATATACTGTAATGAGATAGCCCAAACCGACTTGTCATATGAGGTTCAGATCTACGTGCGTCTTTACTTCCTCAGTTTCTCCAGAGAGCCATGTAGAATTTGATAATTACTGATGCACTTGCTTTATGCTTTATACTATAATTCCTAGTGGAAACCTGTTTGTTCAATAGTGATTTAAAGTTGGCTTATTTTTTATAAATCACAGATTATTATAAAATGCAATTGTACAATTGTAAATACAATTGTAGTATACAATTCAGATTAATTGTCTGTCGGAATCAGATAGCACAAAGAGTGATAGCTTATCTCAAATGGAAGAAAAAAGCCAGGTGGACAAACTTTCTCAAAGTTGAAAAGGTTGCATTTAACATTTGAATGACATAATTTTCTGTTTTCTTCAAGGGGATTTTTGTACTATTTTTCATATATTTTTGCCATGTTATAAGCCTCTTTTAGAACCTATAGTTTCTGCATGTAGAACGGTAGGAAACTGCACCTCAAATTTTAGGGCTTCAGAAGGGATTTTAAGGAACACAGATAACTAATGAGGTATAAGTCATTAATCCATAATGAAAAAGAGGAGGAGCAAGCCTATGAATCAGACATTTTTCATTCTCCTAATGCTAAACCAGGTGCACTTAATACCTTCTAGATGTTTTAGACCAG
>NW_015388483.1:213261-215542 GCF_001527695.2 Protobothrops mucrosquamatus
TCTGCATGTAGAACGGTAGGAAACTGCACCTCAAATTTTAGGGCTTCAGAAGGGATTTTAAGGAACACAGATAACTAATGAGGTATAAGTCATTAATCCATAATGAAAAAGAGGAGGAGCAAGCCTATGAATCAGACATTTTTCATTCTCCTAATGCTAAACCAGGTGCACTTAATACCTTCTAGATGTTTTAGACCAGGGGTGCCAAATGCCTGGGCCACGGCCCATTCAGAACTGGGTTGCGGAAGTGGCAGGTAAGAGTGTGGGTGCAGCTCCATTGTGGCAGGTGCGCATGCCTGCCACTTACGCAAATGGACCTGCGCATATGCACACGCCTGCCTGCCACTTACGCAGGACTGTCCCCACCCCCTCTGCCAGTCTGCAAAGCTGAAAAGTTGGAGACCCTCGTTTTAGACTGCAGTTCCCATCTCTCCTAACTACCATGTTTCCCCAAAAGTAAGACCGGGTCTTATATTAATTTTTGCTCCAAAAGATGCATTAGGGCTTATTTTCTGGTTAGGTCTCATTTTCGGGGAAATATGGTACTAAATGCATCCATCTGGCTGACGATCTTAACTGGGGCTTATTTTGGGAGTTGGGTTTATATTATGAGCACCCCGAAAAATCATGCTAGGGTTTATTATCCATTTGGGTCTTATTTGGGGGGAAACACGGTAACAGAGTTGCAAAACAAAGTAATGCAAGTTTTAACCTAAAAAATCGAGAAGGTACTAAGTTTTCTGTTCTTCTGTTAAACTGCAGTTGAACTTTCTGTCTAAAATAGTTCTGTTTATTATTGTTGGGAGCTCTACTTGATGTACATCATGCTAACCATAAGGCATTAGTACAAAATGTGGGAGGTGAGCATCTGTTTGAGTGTCAGTAACAGGGGTTGACAAAGCTCCCATTAGAAACCAGCTCTACTTATAATCAATACTGCAAATAATTTCATTGTGGGGTTATTACTTCCCCTAAAATTTACTGAGCACAGGGTAAAGTTTTGATCTATTATGTGGAAAAATGCAAATTGAAGCATGTATATGTTGGTAGAACAATAACTCTAGTTAACGTAAAGCAGTTTCTTGTGTCCCCTTTTCCATATTTCAATTTTTTAAAAGGGTGGTTAAGATGATAGCATTATCATTATGTTGTATCCCAATATTGAAATATTGGTTTCAACTAGCATATTTGATCAGTGTTCTTTTTTACAAAATGATTGTGTGAATAATTGAATCATGATTGCATACACAAAAATATTGCTTGGAAATATTGTCAGAAAAACGTATTGTTACCCTTTCCTATCTTCCATTAAACTCTTTTGCTTATAGGACTAGGAGTTCCCTGCTAGATTATAGGTGAATCACAGCTTTTAGACCCATTTCTATTTGGATACCTCTATTGCTCTCTTGCGCTTTTGCCCACTGGGGTGGGGAACCAGTTGAACTTGAAATTGCTGGGATTTCAAGTATCAATAGCAATAGCACTTAGCACTTAGACTTGCTTTACAGCCCTCTCTGAGCAGTTTATAGAGTCAGCATATTGCCCCCAACAATCTGGATCCTCATTTTACCAACCTCGGAAGGATGGAAGGCTGAGTCAACCTCGAGCAGGTCAGGGTCAAACTCAATGATGGGATTCAAATAGCTGAACAATTGGTTCTCTGTGTGGATGCAGGCCTGGGCGTCTGAGGCCTAGAATGGACTTCCGGAAGTGGCATCCTCCGAGGACTAGAACGGACTTCAGGAAGCGGTGTGCATTCAGGCGGTTCTCCGAACTCAACAAAATTTAGCTACCGGTTCTGCTGAACCGGTGCGAACCGGCTGAATCCTACCACTGGTCAAACTCCTGGCAGTCGGCAGAATTAGCCTGCAATACTGCATTCTAACCACTGTGCCACCATGGCTCATTGAGTAGTTTTAAGAACTTTTTTTTCCCCAGTGGCACATTGCCCGTAGGAAAATTTCAATTAGACAATTATTTTCTTAATTTCATTGTATTATATTGGCCATTCAGCTTTAAGGATCTTGAGAATTTCTCAGTTTATCTTCTACGACTATAATCACATTAACTGCCTGTTTATTTTAGAAATATACTGTACTTACTTAGCTTAAAATTCAGTGTGAAATGCTGTTTTTAATTATTAGTGAATGAAGGGGTTACCAAACAGAATAGCCTAATGGACTATCAAATGGCCATTAACCATGGTGATGGCTTTCCTACCACCACCCATCAGTTTTTTATTCAGGCAAAAACTACAGCACATATCATGCATACTTTCAAT
>NW_015388483.1:219427-225790 GCF_001527695.2 Protobothrops mucrosquamatus
CTTTCAATTGATACTTCCAACCTCACATTTAACGATACACTTTTTCAATTGCTGAAATTTATATAAGTAAGAGAGGCAATCACAATCATTAGACTGGGGATCCCAGAAAATCTAAAGATGGCCTTTAGGTTTCTGTCTTCTTAAGTTTCTTGTATTTAACCTATTAATACTCTGTCACATGAACAAAAATAAGAGAAAGAAGAGATCAAAAAATATCCTAAAGATATTTAGTAATATTCATAGATGCTCAGCTTTTTTGAGACAATAGAAGACAGTTAAAAGGATCAGATCAATATACGTGCTCTGAATTCTGTGAATGGAAAACTTTCTGTAATTCTGGATACAATCCAAGAAAAAAATGGTTTTATTCTCATTTTGGAGACTAAATATAAACATTGATTTAATATAAATTTAATATAAATATAAACATTGATTGACTGTAAAAATAGACTACACGTTTGCAGTAGTATTGCAGTGGTTGGTGTTCCATTCCAGTCTGGAAATTGTTAGCTGTGCACTGATGAGAATTTAACTCACTTCTCTTTTTAATCTTGAATGGAAGCTAAATGTAGATGACTCTTCCTTTTACCAGATTAGGTTTCTGTTACTCTTTTGGATCTGAGGGTCTTTATTGCCCCTTTCAGTGGTTTGCTAGGGATTTTCTCCTAAAAAGAAGTAGGCAGCAATGCAAACAAAAAGAAGGGACTGAAGGGAAAAAAAGAGCTAAAGTTAAGTTGATTTACATCTAACATCTTTTATTTGGTTAATTATTTTAATTAATCAAACTGAAGTTATGATCAACTCTTAGAAACTTCACAGTCAAGTCCATATGAGGTATTTTGGCACTAAAATGGAAGCAGTTTGCCCTTTGCTTCCAGGATGTTTCTTCTTCCCAGGCTAACCTGAAGCCCTTGTGATCTAGGAAACTATGAACCAGCCCCAAACCTGCTTAACTGGATGAGACCAGCCAGGTGCTGTTACTGTGTTAATACTGACCCATCCCTGTAAATCTTTCCCCTGTTGACAAGTTTGGAAAGGGTCTTCACTGCTTCCCTCCAATAATTTTGCCTATGTTAAATTGGGAGTCCAAAATAGTGTTGATTCATTTCATTTTCTTTTTCCCCCAAATTAGTTTCATCCAAATGGGGTGAAAATGTGTCAGTCATAAGTCATAAATGACTTAGATGAGGGAATTGAAGGGAAACTCATCAAATTTGCAGATGACACTAAACTGGCAGGAATAGCCAATACCCCAGAAGACAAGTTCAGGACCCTAAAAGATCTTGACAAACTTGAACAATGGGCCCTATCCAACAAAATGAATTTTAATGTGGAGAAAAGCAAGTTTTACATTTAGGCAGGAAAAATCAAAAGTACAAGAACAGATTAGGTGAGACCTGGCTCAGAAACAGTAACTGTGAGAGGGACCTTGGAGTCCTAGTGGACGATCACTTGACTATGACCCAGCAGTGTGCAGCAGCAGCCAAAAAAGCTAATACAATCCTGGGTTGTATAAACAAAGGCATAGAATCAAGATCACACAAAGTATTAGTACCGCTTTATAAAATCCTAGTAAGACCACACCTGGAATACTGCAGCCAATTTTGGTCACCATACTTCAAAAAAGGTGTTAAGACCTTGGAAAAAGTTCAGAGAAGAGCAGTTAAAATGATCAAAGGCCTGGAGACTAAAACATATGAAGAATGGCTGCAGGACTTGGGTTTGGCTAGTCTAAAGAAAAGAAGAAACAGGGATGACATGATAGCAGTATTCCAGTATTTGAGGGGCTGCCACAAAGAAGAGGGGGTCAAACTATTCTCCAAAGCACCAGAGGGCAAGACAGGAAACAATGGTTGGAAACGGACCAAAGAGAGAAGCAATCTGGAATTAAGGAGAAACTTCCTAACAGTGAGGACAATTAACCAGTGGAACAGCTTACCTTCAGAAATCGTGGGCACTCCATCATTGGAGGTTTTTAAGAAGAGACTAGACAGTTACTTGTCTGAAATGGTATAGATTGTCCTGCTTGAGCAGAGGGCTGGACTAGAAGACCTCCAAGGTCCCTTCCAGCTCTGTTCTATTCTATTCAGTCTGTCTGTTTTTCAGTTATTTGGGCAGATTTTCATCTTTATTTCTAGGATTATCACTGAAAAATTAGGGTATATTTTATTAATATATTTTAAAAATTAGGACTCCTGAGTACTTTTATAATGTACAAGTCTGTGGTTTTATTAGCATGGCAAAGAGGATAAATTTATGTAAATGGAAAGAAATTTATCATCCTGATATTAAGGAATGAATTCAAGATATGAGACTATTATCTATTTTTGAAAAGTCTTTGTGTTTTTCAAATGAGATAGTGAAGCAATATGGTCAAGATTTAATAAAAAAGCTGAGGACTGAATTAATTTTACATGTCACCAATTTTACAATGAAGATGATTTGGATATTTTTTCTGCTAATCAAAATTTTCTTCTTCTTCTTCTTCTTCTTCTTCTTCTTCTTCTTCTTCTTCTTCTTCTTCTTCTTCTTCTTCTTCTTCTTCTTCTTCTTCTTCTTCTTCTTCTTCTTCTTCTTCTTCTTCTTCTTCTTCTTCTTCTTCTTCTTCTTCTTCTTCTTCTTCTTCTTCTTCTTCTTNTTCCACCCGTTGCTTCTTGTCCTGCCTTCAGGCACTTTGGAGAATAGCTTGACTCCCTCTTCTTTGTGGCAGCCCCTGAGATATTGGAACACTGCTATCATGTCCCCCCTCGTCCTTCTCTTCGTTAAACTAGACATACCCAATTCCAGCAACCGTTCCTTATATGCTTTAGCCTCCAGTCCCCTAATCATCTTTGTTGCTCTTCTCTGTACTCTTTCTAGAGTCTCAACATATTTTTTACATTGTGGTGACCAAACCTGGATGCAATATTCCAAGTGTGGCCTTACCAAGGCGTTATAAAGTGGTATTAACACTTCACGTGATCTTGATTCTATCCCTCTGTTAATGCAGCCTAGCACTGTGTTGGCTTTTCTAAGCAGAGAAGCTGAGGTTTTGCTTTGCAGAATAATACCAATTTAGTTAATTGTACCAAACGATGGATGATGATAATGATGATGATGATGATGATGATGATGATGATGATGATGATATTAAAATAATTTTTTAAAAGACAGGTGGGGCAAGGAACCTGGTGGACTTCAAAGGCAAAATCTTGGAGATATATTTTTGCTCCAAGGCATCAGGTTACCTTTCCATCAGCTTTGGGGCAGGGAAGAGGAGGTCTTCCTTGGGCTTTAGGTTGATTCCCTCCTGTGGATTATGTGGCATCCATGGTTGGATGGATCATTCATATTCATATTTTATTGCAGAAGAGAAACATCTTTTGCAAATAAATTGAAAATGTTTGTATGCAGAAAACATATCTGATGCAAATAAGAACCACCATCATAATCATTTGTCAGAAAATAATGACATTCGGTTGAGCTATTAAAAATACATTTAAACAAAAATGGGGAAAAATGATTTTATGTTTCACACTACCAAATTGTGTTTTCATGTTTTAATAAATATTAGCTGATTTTTTTTTATATACAGAACTTGTGTAACTTGTGGCCCTCCAGATGTTGTTGAACTACAGATCCTAGTCACCTCATCCATTGATAGTGGTAGTGATAACAAATGCTAAAGTCTGTAGCTCAGCAACACCTGGACGGCCAATTCTCCCTCTATTCTGAAGAAAAGAAACAGAACTTATTTCATAATAAGTAAGCTAAATTGTAAGTGATACAAATCTTTCAAGTACATACAAAATAACAGAGTTGGAAGGGGCCTTGGAGGTCTTCTAGTCCAGCCCCCTGCTCAGGCAGGAAACCCTATACCATTTCAGACAAATGGTTGTCCAAATTAATCGTAGATAGAAGGCTTTAGGAAGAGATTGGACAACCATTTATCTGAAATGGTATAGGTTTTCCTGCCTGAGTGAGAGATTGGAATAGAAGACCTCTAAGGTCCCTTCCAACTCTGTTATTCTATTATTCTGTTAGAGAGTAATCAACTTCATTGTTTTCCACAAGTTAGTTTTCCTCTATGTGCAAAGCAACCATGGTGGAAAAAATGTTGGTGTTGGAACAAAGGATTGTCGGCATTTACTTCTTTCTCAACTATAGTGCAAGAATAACTACACTGAAGATGCTTGAACTTTGCAGAGCTCAGCAAATGGGGTCAGGGGGCTTTCCTTCTTGAAGGCCCTCTGGACTCATCCTTCCTCCTGGCTCCTGAACATACACAATCCTAGCAGGTCCTATAAGAAGAAAGCTGTGGGGGGAGCTTTGTCTTTTTCCTCACAATCTAGCGGAAGCAAGCAGTGTGAATTTCTCCCAACTCCACAAAGGCATGCCAGTGCAGAAAGCTCCCCCCCCCCAATTCCTAAAAGGATATTTGTTTGCACCAGACTGATGTGAACTTGGACAGGCCAGCAATTTTGCTCCTCATTTCTGAATTGACAGAAGTGAAGGCGCTTCTGGGCTGTTTTCACACTGCTTTTGTGAAAGTGGAAAGAGTTGGCCTAGATAAAATAATGTGGATTTGATTCAACAAAATGTTTTCAGCTATGGAGAAGACAATGCTGCCTTTGTTGAAGCAATAAAGCCACCTGATTTATTTATTTATTTTTCAATAAATCAGGTCTGTGATTTGTTTCTATAGCTTCAAATTTNTGCATGATTTTTTTCCTCAGATTTGACCAAAAGAAACTTGACAATTGGAAGCCCTTGAGAATAAAATAGAGAGGGGCAAATGTGTGTCTCTAGTTTTAGAGATGTTTCATAGAACCAAGATGTTTGATCTGACAGTACTATCTCAAGTATTCTTTATGGAGAGTGAAGTGCATAATTCCATAATGCTCAGGCTTGTTGCAGTGCTGATCACATGACCCTGGGACACTGCAACTGTTATAAATATGAGTCAGTTGCCAAGTGTCTGTATTTTGGCATGACCATTGGGGATGCTGCAACAATCATAAGTATAAAAAACAGTCATAAGTCACTTTTTTCAGTGCCATTGTAACTTTGAATGGTCACAAAATGACTGCTTGTAAGTCGAGGATCACTTATATAGCTATATCTGAGCAAAGTGCTAACATTTTCTCTTGTTTTTCACACTAATCTGGAACTTTACTGAATCACTCTAGAGCAGGGGTAGGCAACCTTGGCTCTTTTATGACTCGTGGACTTCAACTCCCAGAATTCCTGAGCCAGCCATGCTGAGGGGAAAGGGAGAGTTTCCAAGCTGAGCCATGCTGGCTCAGGAATTCTGGGAGTTGAAGTCCACGAGTCATAAAAGAGCCAAGGTTACCTACCCCTGCTCTAGACGGATGTCAAATAAAACTGAGATCAACAATGGGAACAGCAGATCCGATGCTGGTCTAGTTTTTTCCTGCCAGCTCAAAGATGGGTGGTTCAACTTAGTGAGGAAAAGTGACTCAGGTGTTTGTGGCCTCCATGGCAACTATGGACCTGCCCCAGGTCCATCATTGGCCAAGATGTATATATTAGGGGCTACACATTAGGCCTGTTTTGTTTCAGAGCAAACACGATCTGGCTTTGTAAGACATTGTCTGTTCTGTTGCTGTGGTCGGATCACTCTCTGGTTGCTTTTTGGCTGGCTGTGTGATCCTACCTCATAGGGAGAGAGGACCGGTTAGATCAGCCTGTCTCAGGCACCTGATGGACTTTGTTGGTTGTAGAGAAGTTTGAGGCTTTAGACTGCATTGCCCCTACATGGCTTTCCCTCTTGCCAGTCTTGGGGTGTTCCTTGGTTGGACAGGCTCTGGGAGACAAAGCACATAAAAAGACACCTACAGCACTGGAGGAAGATGAACAGCAAACATCCATATTAAGAATGACAAAACTATGTTAATTCTTCACCGTTATTGCATTTGCTGACATTCCCCCCCTCTATGCTTTGCTCAAGGAGACCCAGTCTCTGCTGAGAAGGACAGATCATAGGATTACTGCAGGACCACTGTGATAAATATTCTCACTATTTGGCAGAAAAAGTCACTTGAATTCACTTAGAGCTGGACTCTGATATTGATATTGGGCTGGGAAAAGGTTGATTTGACTATAAATGGTTTAGTTAGGCTGTGTGTATGTGCAAGTCTGCAATAGCTGTCCTTTTATTTTTCCACAAATGATCATGATCCAGTATCAGCTGTGTCTGTCCTTCCAGACAGGCAGAGACAAACCACTGGGGAAGACAAATGAGAAAGCACCACTGTTACTGGCCTGTCTTGCAGTGCTGTGGCAAAACAGAAAAAAAATGAAAGATGCTACAACACTGTGGGTTGGAATTTCAAACCAAACCCCCCAATTCAAAACTTCATC